>NW_015090842.1:591706-638557 GCF_001431845.1 Calidris pugnax
GGAGGACCGGTCGGCCCTGTCAGGGGAGCCGGGGCCCAGCGTCCGCACCGGGCGGCCGCGCTGCTCCGCGCCTGGCAGGCCCCGCTCTCCCCGCAGGCCCCGGGCAGCGGCGCTTGCGGGGAACGCACGGAGCTACCTGAAATAACGTTCCTGGAAATAACGTTCCTTGGTGCCGTTACCCCCGCGGGAGCCGCTCCGCCGCCCGTTTGTATCGGGGAAGGTGCTTTAGAAGCCCCGCCGGGCCCGGCCCGCTGCGGCCTCGGGCTGGCCTCACCCCGGGTACTTCACTCCTGCCACACACTGTCCTCAGAACTCGGCTTGGCTTGTTCTTGCCTCAAAATCACCATCTCCCCGGAGAAAACAGGGCTCCTGTGGCCAGTACCTGCCGCACAGCAGCAAAAGAAAATACCCAGAAACGTGAAACACCGGGTAGAGAGAGAGGGGGGCTCTGCTCTGCCACCTGCCTAACCTGGTTTGGCTCTTTCGTGCCTCAATAAAACGGATAAAACACCCCTCTGAAGCGGCATGTGAAAGCTGCAGGGCAAGAACTGGGAAAGGGCAATTTTGGAAAGTCTGGAGTGTGTAAATTAAGAAAACTAGAACGTCAAGTAGCCATCCTCCAGCTCTTTCTGCCCACACGTCACAGACCTTCACTACAAAATATATAATGAAAGAATCGGAAGCTTCTTTCATGGACTGCTCATCTGACAAGGAACAAATACTCATTTTTGGCTCCAGATTAATGGATAAAGCCCCATTTTACATATTACTGAATGAATGAAGGTGTTAAATTTCAAGGATCTTCAGTTTATGCAGACTGAAAAAGTTTTTTTATGTAAACTGGAGCAAAGTATTTTACCACTTTCAGTCTCCTCACGGCCCTTACTCTTTTCTGATTTAGGAGAGTTACCTGCGTTACGATTGCTGGAACAGACTGCCCAGGGAGGGTGTGGAGTCCCCGTCTCTGGAGATCTTCAAGCCCCACCTGGATGCTCCTGAGTGATGTGCTCTGGGCAGCCCTGCTTTGGCAGGGGGGTTGGACTGGATGATCTCTAGAGGTCCCTTCCAACTCCAACAGTTCTGTGATCCTGTGATTGTATTAAATCTCAGCAGAAATCAAGGGTTCATTCCTTAGGAAAAAAAAAAACACAAACCAAATACGTATTTTTATGTTGTTTGTTACCTAGAATACCCTGTTCTCCTATCTCAGGATCTGAAAGAAAGAAAGCTCTGCACCATACACAAATTAAACTCATTTGCAGGGAGGATGTGCTGGGAGCTGGCTGAAGTGCCAGCCACAGGAATGATACCTGCAGCAGGACCGGCTTTATTGCAGCCATAGATAATTCTGATTCTCTCTGCACTGCATCTGACTCTGCAGCTGAGATAATGCATGGGCAGAACTTCATATCTGAGGGACTAGTTTGGAGCATTTCCCTCTAAAACAAGGTTTGACTGACCGTCCCTGTCTCTTATCTCCCAGCAGGACTTCTCTCCGTGGTCAGGAACATCCTCTCTCCTGCTGAAGGCCTGATTTTGCACTACTGGCATCTCCCAAATCCCCATGGCAGCACTCTGGGTATGCCATGGGATTCTGCACCAGCCAGATCCAGGCTCTTGGTCAAAACTCTGGTTTAAATCTGCCTTGTGAGCCCACCAGAAGCACAGTAAGGGCTCTCAGTCTCTGTTATTCAGACACTGAGTAAAACAACGTCCTGCTGAAATAGGGAAAATTCAAATCTGTGGAATGAGACAAAGCAAAACAAAAAAGCACTTGGAACACAAGTGTCCCCTGGCCTGTTGTGTCATTGCAGTGGGGAGGGGGGAGCTGCTGCAGTCCTGTGCTTTGCTCCGAGTCCAGGCAGTGTCTCTCTGAATTACACCCCGCTGCTGACAGTCCCCAGGGCTCCCCAGAACATCTCCTTTCCCTCACCTCTGAAACTCAGCTGCGTATCTCTGCCCAGCTCCTGAGCAGTTCCTACTCCTGCTCCTCGTAGAACCTTCTGTCTCTCCTCAGGCTAGGTACTGATTAGCCAAAAGTAACTAACTTGCATAAGAAGCTCTATTTATTCTTATTATAATGATTTAAACCAACTCACATTTTCTCACACAGACAATCATTCACCTGGCAAAAGAGACTTTGGAAATATTAAAAAAAGCTACTGTAACAATTGGTCACTTTATACCTAGACAAAAAACCAGCATTGATAAATTGGTACCAGTACTTTCCTGTTGCTGTTCATCCCTCTGTGTTTTAGGTGTTTATACTGTGTTCCAGGCAGGATCTTAGAGGTCAGCACCATCAGTGAGTGTATTTACAACTTCTGTTATTCTAGCTGGAAAAAAAAGTAATGCTAGGTTAACAAACCTTCTTTTTATTACATGAAAATTGCCTAACTGGTGTGAATACAGGTCATGATATTTCCCCCCAGTTTTACAGTACAAGAGATGAAAATCCAGAGTTAGCAGGGGCAGATGTGGTCCAAATATGAACCAGGGGAAAGGAAGGACACTGCAGCTGCGATGACAGGGACTGTGGGAGCATCACCCCTCCCTTCCACCCTCCAGCCCCGGCTGGGTGTCAAGGGAAGAGCTAAATCCTCTCTGACTGCTGCACAGTGCTCAGCTTCTCTCCTGCTTTGGGAGATGCGAGACCCCATCCCCTGGGGCTGCCAGAGGGGCACAGAGACACACTGGGAACACGGTATCACACTGAGAAATCTTGGCCTGCCAATGTCGTGACACAAAGCGGGGAACAGGGTCTAATCCCCAGTGACTAAGGTTACCACAGGCTCTGATTCCCAAGTCCTTACCTCCTTACCTGGATATATGATCACGCTACAAGTTTCAGCTGATTTCCTAAATGTCTAAAAAGCTTCCATATTATACATGCCATCACAAAACCCAAAATAACAGGAAATGCTGATTTATCAACACACAAATTTTTCCAAGTTCAGCTTGATCTGTTTTTCTGCTGGTTATTCCCTCAAATTTTTGGAAGCTAGAGCACCGTTGGCTGAGATGTTCTGTGGCTTCTTCACTTGGATGGGAGAGCGCAGCCTCGGCAAACAACAACAGAGTTTGTAGGTATATGAGGAAAAGTAATTTATACATTGTAGAATCAGCTGTTAGTCCAAGTGTTTGTACAGTTTCTGATGTGCAAATGTGTTAGCATTGGGTTTTTTCATTGAATTACTATACGCAGATCCCAAGCATTCATCACCGAAAGAGATACATGTGCTGCCTTTGTTTGATACAATGGCCACAAGACTTTAAAATGGAATTAAGATTACAAGGTCCCTTCAAAGTAACAGATTGAACAAAAGCATCTGCCTTCGGCATTTTCATCATGAAACAATTTTGAATAAATTTTCCCTCAAGCACTAAATGTATACAGCTGTATTGATCTTTGGATCTTGAAATAAAAGTGTGATTTTCCCAAAGCCTGCTTGAACTAAATTATTATAAAAGACAAGAAAGGTAAAAGCATTACATTGCCTCGTTTCTCTCCCCATTGACTTTCAGTTCAGAGTAAGAAAATCTAGTAGAGTCAGAATGCGCCCATCAAGGATGGGAAGCCTCAGGTAGCTTCTCCCTCTATTGGCTGATATTTAGAAAATTTTATAATTTTATTTTTGGGGGTGTTTTTTTTGCGATTCCTTAGTGCAGACTGTCATTGTTTCATTTAAATCTGCCCATATCTATTTGTAAGTTGCTGCCACAGGAGCTATTCTCTCATAGTAGATGTATTATAACAGCTCTACCAAACCTGCTCAAAACACTATTTTTGTAGGGGGGGGATTTGGTTTGTTGGGGTTTCAGCATCCAATGTGATGGTATCTGTAGCATTTCTCTAAAACCTCTGGCAGCTTGAGAGGATCAGTTTCTGTATATTGCAACGTATTGTTTTGCTTCAAGACTTTTCAAAGCTTCCCAGCCCATTTGCTCCTGCATTGGCTGCTTCTGGCAAACCCCAGCCGTGTCTGTGTGTCCTGTGCGTAGTGCCCAGCACCACGGCCCCATCTCTTTCGGTCTCCTGAGCGCTGTGTGCCCTCGGACTACACAAAAATCCGTGCTGTGTGAGGTGGGAGCAGCGTGGGGATGGTGAATTGTCCGGGGTCAGGCTCAGCCCTCCCAGGGGTGCCACACGGGTGGAAGCAATACCCAAAGTTTCATGTGAGTTCCCACAGTACCACAAACTCACCTGAGCCCTCGCAATATCCTGTACTGCTGTAATACATAACATGTTTACAGATTTTAATTTTTCTTTCATTACTCTCTGCATAATACACTCTCCACCCCGTGCATAACAAATCCCCAAACAAGCTTATAATATGCTTATGTAAATATTTTCTCAAAAGATTAATGCCTTCAGGTTTTTGCAGATTATGATTCATATCTTCGCACCGATTTAAAGTCAGATTTACCACTTTTTTGGTAAGAAAATCCTCTTTAATTATTTACTGTTTATGTGGAAAGTAGTTTCCACTCTGAGATCTTGCATTAAAATTTTAAGCCACGGGTTTATCAAGCTCTGCATTTTGCTGATGAGGAAGAAATTGCTTGCTCTTACCCAGACTCACGCTAGAGTTATCTGAAACGGGCTCTTTTGGGCTTTGCACAGGCCATGTTTCCTTTTTCTGCTCCCTGCCAGGAGAGACAGCCCTGCTGCTGCCCTCCAAGGATGGAAACCACTGCTCCTCCAGCCTTTCTAGGCCGGTCCGTTGTGTGGCAACGACCAAGAGCACCCCATGCCAGCGAGGTTGCCATGGAGCCCCGTATGCCACCACGGGAACCTGGTGATGTGGCCACTGCTGGCCAGCAGCCACCCCTGTCCCTGCCCCAGTCCTCCTACAGACCCCTCGTCCCATCTCCTTTCCACCCCACCAGGATTTAACCCAGCTGGCTCCTGGCTGCAGCTTCAAGCCAAAGCGATGACTGACTGGCCATGGGATTGTCTAACGTCACCGACGTCCTGCGCCTGCAGCAACGGGCCCCTTGGGTCACACCTCTCACGCTGTCCCGTGTCCAAACCCTCTCCCATGAGTGAGCTCTAACCTGGAGCTTAGGTTCTAGGGCAAGAACCCGCCAGAGGACAGAGAAGATAAAAAACAAGAGCTTGTGAATCAGGGAATTCAATTATCTTTTGAACTGTAAAAAAACTGGCTACTTTACACAACTGCTCTCTCCCCAAAAGACAAAATGCAGCCCTTCTCCCAGGCGGGGGAAGCTGTGCCAAAAGTACAAAGTGCACTAATGATGTTACACGCCTCTTTGCCTTTTAATGAATCAACTGACTTAACATTTCTTTAAAAATGGGTCATATTTACAGGCGTTTTTCAAAGAGTACCATTTGTTAAGCACGGGACCCAGTGTGTAGCAGAGACACTGCCCTGGCTCCCAGAGCAGGTACCTGTCTGCCCGTGCCGGCAGCCCCTGTGGAGGGCAGGCTGGGCACGGGGATCTACAAAGCCACTTGGATGCCTGCGTTAAAATTAGGCTCAAACAGACTCAGCTTGGGCAACAAAAATAATATCCACAGTCACCATCCTCTGCTGCCTCCCTTCTAAATTCAAGCATCGTCTGTTTTTAACTTCACAGTCACAAACTAGATGTGATTTCTAGGATGGTTATTTCTAATTCCTAATGGTGATTTGTCATCTCAAAATCTGCGTTTTGCTGAACTGCCCTTTAGTTCTCTACAAGTTTAAACTATTCTGAGAACAGCTTCACTGGGTTTCCATCAGCAGTAGCAGCGTTAACGTAATTAGTGCTAAGGAGATGCAGAAAGGAAGCTCACAGAACGTGTGTGGCTTAATTGGGTGTGTGTGGTGTTTCCAAGCATCCTGTGTTTCAGGTGGCATCTGTCTGCATCCTTGAAAACAGAAGGCCTCATACAGTCTCATTAATGTGGTGCTACAGCTGTGCCATTTCCCCCCCCAAGCCCCCACAGGCGTCTTTGTCTGTCTGGGGGGGCTGTGTTTGAAGTGCTGCCCGGTGCCCCTGCGCTGTGCTGGCAGCAGAGGGGAGGGCTTGGCTCTGCTTTCATTTCCAGACCATGCAGTAACTTTTTTCCGCCCTATCATCACTGTTGACAGAAACAGCTCTTCTAGTCTGGGCTGGCATCACAAGATGGCCAGAGATAGAGAGTTTGGCTTTGGAAAATAAGGTGGGTTCTCACAAGCTGCAGAACTGGGGGGACACAGAGCAGCCCATCGCCCCCGAGGTGATGTGGGGGGGGGCAGCAGCCACCCCTCTCCGGGGGGGCACCAGGGGTTTGTGCTGAGCATCAGGAGGAATACAGCAGGTATAAACCAGAACAGTTCCAGTTTTCAATATGACACAACATTGCTGATTTGGGACCTGGCTTTGTGTGGTGTTTTCCTTCCTACTGAGTGCGTGCTTTAACCCTGCAGCACCCTTTCCTTCTGCACTGTCAGGAGTGGGGGCAGAAGAGCAATAACAGCTGCTGCTTTCCCAAGACTGAAAAGAGGCAATTTTCAGCTGCTCCCAAAGGTGTAAACGAGAGAGGAGGAGGAACCTCTCCTGGCTCAGGCTTCTTTCTGGAATGGCATCTCAGGGCATTTCAGTCCCATCCACGGGCTCGTCAGCGGCTCCTGCGCTGTGAGAGGTTCCCCATCCCACTCCACTGCTGTGAGTCTGAGAGTCACAGCGGCCGATGACAGCCTGACTAATGGGGCTTTGACAGCACCCAATAGATTTTACAGAGATTAAGGTCTTGTCAGAAATTTGTCAGCAGTAGTTTAGGAAACACTAACTGAAGATCTGCAGAGTTAACAACTCCGTGGGTGTTTGCTGCTCGGCTATCTACATAAACAAACAGCTGGCGCAGCTGGAGTAACATGGGGGAAGTTGCTGCTAATTTAGGCTCCCTGGGCATGTCCCTGCTCCAGGCACGGAACGGGCTGCGCTGGAGCCCCAGCTGATTTTAAACTACCCGTTTGGTGCTGCAGGATGGCACAGGGTTCATCAAGGGTTCATTCACCCGGCTTTTTGGCTCGAATATTAGTGCCAACAGGATTAGCTAAACCCTTTTAAAACCCGAAAAAGGAGATACAAAGGGCTTGATTCAGCAACAGTCTGATTCAAAGGGAAAACTCTGAGTTGCTTGTGCCGGGAGCTGTGACAGGCTGCACAGATCAAGACGAGAAGCTTGAATTTGCTGTGGTGGACAAAGGAGGGGGCAGTAGCCACTGGGGCTGCTGTGGGGAAGGGTCTGGTCTTCACTGGGAGCCCTTTGTGTCACCGCAAATGGAAAACGCCACATGAAAAAGGAGACTCCTATTAATAAAGAGTCACTGGGGTAACGCGGTAGAAGAGGAAGAGGGATTGTGTCTGGGCTTGTTCATCTGCAAAGAGGTTTCTGTGCTGCCAGAGCTCTGACATTGCTTCTGGAGGACTTCTCTGACTCCAGTGTCAGGGTTCGGGGACCTTTCCCACACCCCAGCACCAGCTGGCAGAACTGCCCCTTTGTTTGTAGTAATTTCTTGTCAACAGTGACTTGTTTTACTCACATCGACTGGTCAGAGGAACCAGACAGGCAATTGCCCAAGGCAGGCACGTGCCCACCATGTGATAACTTCTGGCTAAGAGGAAGGACACTGTCCCACTTCCCTCATCCCCTATTGGCATATCCCTCATCTCAGGTTTGTTCTTCTCCCTAGCTTGGAAGTCTGCAAGATTAAGAAGCGCAATAAAGAAAAATGCAGAATATAAACTGAAAACGTCCAGGAAACTTCAGACCTCCCCCCCGAGCCGTGCTGCTTGCTGCAATCACAGTCAGTCAGAAGAGGACCTGCTGAGAAGGGCAGTTCCTTGCCAAGGACTGGCACCTTGTTCCGAGCGCTCAGGGCCAGGCTGCAGCATGGAGCGGGATAGGTCCTCAGAAAACTGGAGAGCTGTTCTTTAAGAAGGCTCCCAAAGCTACGCCAGCCGAGCCCAGAGGGATGGCAGCAGGAATTGTGCCTGCTATTAGCTGGGGAGAAGCACAGTCCCTTTGGTGCTCTGAAGAAAGGGCGAGGAACGCCGGTGCCCCGGCTCAGCGCTAACGAGACAGGCTGGCTGACGGGGATGACGGGGAGCCGGCCTTGACCTTGAAACCCAGCCCAAATCCTGCAGCGGAGAGCAGTCCCGAGGAAGGCAGGATCAAAGGCGACAGCTCTAACAGAGGCAGAAGAGACGGGTGAAGACAGGAGAGCACTCACCGAGCGCTGGGCTCCTCAGTCCTCGGCTTCGGGCTCGACCTCGTGTTCCTGACTCCCCCTCTCCCCGCGTCCCCGAAGCCGGAGCCCGGAGAGCTCGTACGGCACGCCTTCTTGGCACCGGCACAGCCATTATGCATGGGTAATTTTTATTACCCAGGGGCATTTCTCTTTTACATATCCCTAGCTGCAATTTTACTGAAGTCATTTTTTTTTTTATTGGCCTCTTACATTGTTAGAGTGCCCGTGATTTCCCCAAGGTTAGGTGATGAATGACAACACATCATACAAAGACAAAATACAGGCATTTGCCAAGTATAAAACGGATTTTTTTCCATTTGATATGTTGCCTTTTCTTGTGCATCAATGATAAGCAACCTTGATGGGATGAACAGTACAAATAGAAGTTTAACAAGCTCTCTTCTGAGCCCAGGATCACACAGAAAATAGATTCAGTGAAGATACTAGATTTCTACTAACGTGACGGACCTTCAGAAAATGGAGTATCCATTTTCAAGACAGTTTCAAATACAATCAGCTGGGTTCAATCCTGCAATTAGTTGTGCCTGGGCAGCCAGCTGGGTCCTCGAGAGGTTCCAGCCACTTCAGCAAAACCAGGGGGGACGCAGAGAGATGTAACCTTTAATCTGTACCCGACCACACGCCAGCTCGACTCCCCATCAGCTATGGGGGCTCCTCCAGCCCTTCCTTCCCAGGCAGCAGCTGCCTTGTCCCCCCACCCTCCCCTCCAGCATCTCCAGCTCCCGGCCAACCCCACGCAGGCGGCAGCTTTTGCACAGACACTATTTTCTGTTCAAACAGGCATTCCCAGCTGCTCCCGGGGAACAGAACATGAATATCATGGCTTTTCTGGCGGGAGCTACGTGATCCGAGCCAAGCTTCCATCACACCAATAGGTCTCTCCTCACAGAGCTGGGGAGGAGGCAGCCGGCAACGTGTGGGTGGGTGCCCATGGGAGGTACCTGGGGGGACAGGGCTTTCCCACCGGCGGATAAGAGGGGCTCAGGGATGTCCTACAAAAAAGCACTATCGTTCCAAACATCTCCTCTCGAATGCATGCAGACTCTATGGCCAGCAGTGACTTGGCCTTTAAAAAATGAAGAAATTTCAATTTAGATCAGAAAAATAGAAGAGAGACGATCAACACCAATTCAATATGTTAAATACTTCCAAAAATGCAATTATCAAAATCTCCAAGTGAACATTGTTAGGCTCACTGGCCTCAAGGTGAGTATTTCAGTGGCAAAACTGCAGGATGTAGGAACACCAAATGCCCCAAACACTACAGAAATACTCAAAATCAAATGCTCTACACCTGCCTATCCATCCCTGCACATCTACCCATCCCACAACACTGAGGGAGAGTAGGTGGCCAATTCCATCTTGCTTTCTTCAGTCCTGGCTTGTTGCCCGTCAGGGTGATGAGCTGCCACCTCAGGTACCTCAACCCCTCTTTTTCGAGGCCTGATCCACAGCTCAGTGAAGTTCACTGAAAGACTGCAACCGACCCAAGGCTTTGGTTGACCCTCGTACCCCAATTTCTTCTATTACCAGGATGGAGAAAAAGAGATTCTACTGTTAAAAAATAAAAATGACCAGAAGAGAAAGAACAGAATTCCAAAGCATCACATGTAACTAACAGGGTTTTAAAAAGTAGGACTAAGCAGAAAGCATAAATAACACACAACCCCAAAAGAGCTTAGAAACAAGTTACACGCCTGAACTTTTGAACTCAGTCTTCCCGCTGCACTATCATACGTGGCCATGACAGGACTGATAGGCTCGAAAGCTGCATTTCAAATTTTGCAGATGAGATTAAATTAGAGAAAAAATCCACACCCTTTCTAATACAATGGAGGTGTTAGATTGATTATACTCTTGGATTAAAAGATGGTAATTGCAGATACACAAAGACTTTTAAGTCTTCAAGCAAAGAACCGGCAGAAGAAATAGCTATTATTTGGAAAGGTGCTCGAGCAATCCACCTCATAAAATAGATAAAACTTACAGTGTAATATTGTTAAGGTTTTCAGCCAATGTACATATGAAATGAAAAATAGAGAATCAGATTGCTTAAGGAATAATGGAGAGATAAAAGGACCGGCAGTTTTATTGTGTGAGGCACTGGTTAGATGTCACAGAGACTTCAATCACCCAAATGAAAAAATATTTCCACTATCCCAGCAGCGAGCAGAGAAAGAGTAATGTCATTAAGGGTGCGCTCAGACAGGCAGCACCCAACCTCTGCCGTCACTTGGGAGAGCCAGCACTGACCCAGGCAGTTTGGGGGGGCAGGGGAGGTGCAGGGACCCCCACGTACATCAGCTCCAAAGCCCCTCACCTGGAGAGGGACCACAGGGCTCCCACCCCTCGGGCAAACACAGGAGGCACCACCGGGCCTCTTGCAGGGAGCCCGTGTGTGGCATCAGGTCAGCACAAAACACACAGCAAAGCACCCAAATGCTGCCCAACTCCTGCTCAGTTCCTTCAGATGAGCCACAAGGGGAACCCCCAGCCCCTCAGCATTAGGTGGCAAGTGACAAGGATCCAAGTGTAGCAGCTATAGAACCTCATGACTGATCTAAGGTTGCTGTGCTTGAAGTAGGCTTCTATATCCAAAGTTCTGCCAATCACATATAAACTGCTGACAAAACTACGAAAGTCAAAACTAAGGGTTTAAAAATGCAGAGTTTTTCCTGGAGCAATCATAATATTGATGGAGAGGTGGGCTGGGTGATGCCAACGCAGCAGCCTCCCCACACCGGGTGTGAGATTGCTCTTCTCTCCCACACGTCCAACCCTAAGCAGGGTTGACTCTCTCACCCCTGTTCCCCTTGATTAAAACTATTTATTTGGGATTTTCTGAAGTCTTCATAAAAGCAGCACATATGCCGTGGAGAAGTGAAATGGTCACAGTATTTGCAACAGTGACTACCTTGTGTAGTCCTGGAGTGATCAATATTGGTCATAGTGTGATCCAACAGGACTGTGACAGACCTGTGCTGGGAAAGCTTAACAAAAGGCAACATCAGGCTGGTTCTCAGAGCCAACAAGAAACAGATGCCACTCACCACTTTTTTAAATCAACAAAATAGCATCCTAATACAGAAGTGATTATGAAGCATTAAATCACAGAATGGTTTGGGTTGGAAGGCACCTTAAAGGCCATCTAGTTCCACAGGGGCAGGGACACCTCCCACCAGCCCACGTTGCTCCAAGCCCCCTCCAACCTGGCCTTGAACCCCTCTAGGGATGGGGCAGCCCCACAGCTTCTCTGGGCAACCTGGGCCAGGCTCTCACCACCCTCACAGCAAAGAAGTTCCTCCCCAGATCTCATCTCAATCTCCCCTCTCTAATCTAAATCTAGCCACTATTTACCTATTTCCGGGGTCCAGCAGTTGTAGCTCTAAGCGATATTCACCAGAAGAGAGCTCTGGATCATCCCTGTGAGGGTCAGAGCGTTGTTGGCCACCAGGTACCCACAGCTGGCACCACAACAGCCTGTGGGGGACCCCTAACCCCCCCAGCACTGAGCCCCCATCGTGACAACTGCCACCACGTACCACTCAGAACTACAACAAGAGGACTCAAAAGACCTCCTGCTTCAAATAAACCATCTCAATTCCCTCCAGGGCCTGAAATAGAGCTTGTTTTTACCAAACCTGCAAATTTTTAGTCCTAGCAGATTTGCCACCAAGTCTTACAATAAAAAACAAAACCCCCCAAAATGTTAGATGATTGAAACCGATGCTTATTTTCAGTGTTGTTTTCCTACTGAGTTTCTGTTTAAATGTAGGCTTAATACTATTTTCCCCCACAAAACAAACTCATTGTCTGGAAAACAGGGAACCTCCTCATCCTGCTTTATTGCTTAAACCAGACATTCTGGAGACAGTTCTTACTTTGCAAGAAAAACCATGTTAACAGTGACAAATAAGACTGGGATCAATGTTTTATTAAGGACAGACTCCTGTTACAACCTGTGCGGATTCTTTTAAATCATAGCCTTTGTGTCTAAATTACAATTTTCATTTGAATAGCATTTTTTTAATAGAAAAAGGGATTTGTTCTCAGTGTCTGGAATCCTTGTCAGGGTACCAAAAATATAGCAGGAGCTGTCAAGAAAATATGCGTTCTTATATTAAAGCTATTATTCTGACCAGAGCTCCCGTACGCGGCACAGCACATACGCTTGTAGCTATCTTTATTTCCATTTAGATACATTCTGTAGCAAAACCAGCTTTGTCCTTCTAGCCACTGCAGTAACATTGAAGAACTTTTAAAATAGGAGGAGACATAAAGGATTTAATCATTCATACCTCGGCTGCATGTTTGTGCATTTCTCTCTTGAGAAAATAAAAATGATGCCCATAGAGCAGGTAGCAAACTAATGCTTTAGATACATTTCTGAGCAGAAGTTAATTTTCTTGCACATTTACAGTATATTTACAGCCAGACCTAAGTTTGGATGTCTCCGAACGAAGCCGTGTGTTTGAGACATCTGTATGTGAGAGGAGAGCAAACGCTGGGTTACACACACGTGTGCCATACGGGGGGGAGGGCACGTGGCTACAGCAGCCGGCCCAGCAGGGAGCCCCGTCAGGTAACCTGGGGTGAAAGCTGGGCAGATTTCACAGAGTAAAACCAGTAGATATTTACATTTTGACTTGGGGCGATGAGAGGGAAGGGTTTGACACTGGAAGAGAGGAGATGGAGATGAGATGGGGGGAAGAACTTGTTTGGTGTGAGGGTGGTGAGAGCCTGGCCCAGGTTGGCCAGAGAAGCTGTGGCTGCCCCATCCCTGGAGGGGTTCAAGGGCAGGTTGGAGGGGGCTTGGAGCAACCTGGGCTGGTGGGAGGTGTCCCTGCCCAGGGCAGGGTGTAGCGCTGGGTGGGCTTTAAGGTCCCTTCCCACCCAAACCATTCTATGATTCTATAACTCATTTACAAAATGCCCCTAGCTCACATCCAAAAGATTGAGCGTATCTAACTGCTCATACAACAGCCAATATCAAGCCTCTGGTCTCCTGCTGCAACTGAGCGACTTGCCCAGATGGGACGGCAGGAGGAGACCTGCCCACAGAGCAGCTCGCTGTTTATTTTGGGAGAGGGACAAAACGCTGGGCTCTGCCAAAAATTCCTCACCCTCAGGGACAGCACACTTTGTTTTGTGTCGCACTGCTGTGCGGGTACCAAAACCATGGCAAAGGCACAGATAAGGAGGGCAAAGGACCCATAGGGTTTGGGGATGCGAACTGTGCAGTGCAACTGGGGGGCTGCATGGAGGGGTGTGGGGCCACAAACCCTTCCTTGGCTGCAGTGGGATGGGGTTGGGGCTGACGACCAACCTGGAGCATCTCCTGGGCTGAACTCCTTCTGCCCTCGTGCTCAGACACACACAAAGCTCTGGGCTGGAGGGGCCGTGGTCCCTGTGTGCGACTGGCAGAGCCCCTCCATCCCACTGCACCGCGGGGGCACAGAACCCCAATGGGAATGTGGGGGTGCCAAAGCATCACTCCAGATTTTAGGATGGCAATTTTAAAAGCCTGGTTGAGAATTCTATCAGAATATGGAAATTACATGCATAAACTTAGTGTCTCTGCAACAGCGACACATGCTCTGAAAGCCTCCTATTGACATCTTTTCTGTGCTGCATTCTCTCCTGAACTTGGAAAGATCAGAGCTCCCAACTACAAGTTTCTGACTTTCATTCTGCTACACACACTATATTTGTGCAGATTACCATAAAAGAAAATGAACATTTTCATAAACCAGAAAGATTGTATGAAGGTCATGCGATGGGTCTTTATAGTCTTATTACTCTTTAGTCCCTGGTAAATAACTACAGTGTAACAACCACCAAAAATAATCACAGAGTGTGACATTCTCACACTCCTGCTAGCTACAGCACCGAAAGTGACTAATAACACGGTTAAAATTTTCTGCGTGGAAGCTGTGAGGAGAGGCCGTAAGGAGGAGAGAAGAGGAGGAGGAAACACCAATCTGGAAGCGGAGCGCATCCCGCTGCCTCCCCACACGGAGATGAGCGGCCACCGTGTCCCCAGGAATCACTTCACAGCTCGAAGCTGCACCAGGAGGGAGGGCGCAGGGCAGATTGGGGGAGAAAGTGCCATTTGGATCTGCACAGCAGCAAATAACGTCCCTCCCAAAGTGCATGAATTCAGGCTGTAATTCCGTTTTAGATTATGATGGTGTGAATAAATAGCTCCTTCTGGCCCCTCGTGGTTGCAGGTGCCTCCAGGCAGGCTCTCCAAGGAAGGAGCTGCTCGCTGTGGGCAGCGAGGGGGTGTTCCCACCTCGGCTGGTTCCACTCCCCAGGAGCTGCTTCTCCTTCCTCCCCCAGCACCCCCACTCCTCTCCTCCTTCCCACAGACGCACACGAGACAAACTCTCATCCTCCCTCCACGATGGACCCTTGTTTTGCTACGTATGTGGGGAAGTCGGAGCCAAGAGGCCAAAAGTTTAGCTCCATTCCACCACCCAGAGATGGGGAAAATGATAAATTTATGGCAAATCATGTCGTGTTATCCAGCAAACTGAAGAAGGTGCAAAGCGGAGCCATCTGGCAGCCTCTCCTTCCTCCTCCCAAGCGCTGTCACACTGCGAGATCAGCCTGTGTTTTCCATCAAAAATTGGGAACCCACAGGCCACGGGCTGGGAAATATCTATGGAGTAGGTGGCGGGGGGGAAGGGGGAGCAGGAAGCTTGAGTCCTTACTAGGTGCTTTATTTTGTGTTGATTTACTTCCAATCTGCTGCTCCTGCTTCTCCGAGAGAGGGAGAGGAGCTGGCAGGCAGGGGGTGGGCAGTCGCTTGGTCCTCAGGCCAAGACCACCGGTGCTGGAGCAGTCAGGGAGCAGGACCAAACCCCAAAATCTCCTGGGGATCCATCATTTCTGCAAATTCATAAGATCAATGCACTGCAGGAGCCCCCTCCTATGGGGAAAAAGCATCTTTTTTTCCCACTCTGAGGGTGGTGGGAGCCTGGCCCAGGTTGGCCAGAGAAGCTGTGGCTGCCCCATCCCTGGAGGGGTTCAAGGGCAGGTTGGAGGGGGCTTGGAGCAACCTGGGCTGGTGGGAGGTGTCCCTGCCCAGGGCAGGGGGTGGCACTGGGGGGGCTTTAAGGTCCCTTCCAACCCAAACCATTCTGTGATTCTGTGTTTCCATGGTCCTTTCCCCCCCGGCCCCACTGGAAAGCTGCAGCTACACTGACATCTGGCTCCATCTTACCACGTGTGAGCAAACAAGCTTCTGCAGAGACCGACAGGAGCACGAGCACAAATTGAGCTCTCCTGATGAAAAGAGAATTTTTCTCTCTGTTGGCCTGCAATTGTTGAGGCTCCCTCTGAAGGGAGTTCAGGGATACACACGGGTACCCATGACAACACGCACACACGGGCCTGGGTACTCTGCGTGGGGACAGAGGGGTTAGGGCATCACAATGAGGAGGATCTTCCAAATGAGGGATGACAGCAAATCACTTCCATCTGTGATGTAAAAGAAAAACCTTGCCATTTCTTTCTACATACTTGATCTCCTCTAAGTACCTTCCCATTTGTCCTATAAATAAATAATAGCTTTCCTTTGAGTGTGCTGCTCTCGCAGGTGAGTGGAGAAGGCTGGTTCCCTCCCCAAGCAGGAGAAACGCCGTGGCTCCAGGAATGACAACAAGGCAACGTTTGTGCAGCCCAGCAAGCCCCGGGAAAGAAAGGGAGTAGGGAGATGATAAACTCGGAGCCACTCTGTCTATTTCGTTTGCTGTTTTAATCCCTTCTGTTCATTTCTCTTACCAATACAAAATTCTGGAATGTTTAGGGGTAAAATACAGGTGTAACTAGCAAAGTGAACCTATGCTGTGATCACAGTCCTGACCCAATTATTTCACTCTGCTTGGCAATCATTCCCTTCTGCGGGTGAGCACTGCCGTGCAGAGCAGTGGTCTGGAGGGGAGAAACACACGAGGACAGGATTATGCCCTTTTATTTTTTTCTTTTCCTGTACATACAGCTACCAGAAGAACTGTGATATATTCTCTGGGTATGTCCCCGTGAGGATACAGTACATGGAGGCAGGTGCCCCCATGCATTCGCTGGTGAGTCATGGAGGACTCATTTCTATCTTAGATCCACTTCTCTCTCATCAAAAGACCAATTTTTTTTTTTTAAACACAATCCAGAAATTCTTGATCCAAGTACAATGCTGAAGTGGGACTTGCTCTCACATCAGAGTCTGCATCACAACATAAAGAGGCAGAACGTGTCCTTCAAAGGCTATGGAAATACTGCCCCACACAAAACGCCACAGAACACGTGTACGTCTCTTTTACTGAGATCCTTGAACAGTTCTACAGGGTGTTACCATTTATTTGATTGGGGCAGTATTTACTGCAACATATTCATGCTAATTTTCAGGCAACTGCCTCAGTCCAATTTATGATGCAAGTTCTTTCTTTTTTTAAGCCCTTCATGCAGGCTTTTCATTAAAGCAGAAGAGAATCAGTAATGGATTCAATATGTAATGCAAAGATTAGCTTTGAAAATAGACTTATTTCTGCCTAAGTCATCAAATATTACATGTACCCGAATCTAAGTTCTGAGAAAGCCAAGTGAAATAAGAAGCTGCCTCTGAAGATGATTCTGTGGGTGCTGGGTATTAGAGAGATTTTCCCTTTGTTCAAAGTCTCCTTTCTACTTCTCTACTCAGATCTTCCTTCCCAAGTCCCCGCATCCTCCCTTTCCGTATCCTGCAGCCTCCTTGCTGCCTCTGCTCCCTGAGGCTCCCTGGCATCTCTGAGGTCTCCTCCTCCTGGTGACCTTCTCTCCTCTGTCACACTTGTCTAAGGTGTGGGAGATACGGTGTATGGCCCGTCCACTATTCCTGCAGCACCAGAACTGGGAACCAGCCCAAACCTTCCATCCTCATTCAGCAAATGTTCCACTGAACTTAACAGTTAAAGAGCCAATGAGTGATTTTGCCTGATTTGTCCTTAAATGCTGCGTATATTGAAATGGAAAGGAAAGCAAGGCGATGCTGTCAGTTAGCATCCCAGTATTTGGGTACAAAATTAAGAATCAAAGTCTTTTCTCAAATCGGAGCAGACATGAACTCTTAAGAATAGGGCAGACCCTATGAGCAAAACATACAAATGAGTTCTGAAAAGCTATTTCTATTCATAATGAGCCATTAGTCCATCTGGACAAGATTTTTAAGTTCTCAGGGACGCTCACAGGCTAATAACTAAATCAAACTGGGTAACGAGGAGATGAAGGAAGAGAAATCTTTAAGGCATCAGTTACAGTAAATGGAAGCAAACGGGAAGACACAGAAATGGTTTTTCAGCAAACAGTTTGCTATGAAGGATCCGCCAAGGGCACAGGGTAAAGTTGAGCACTTTGGGAGTAAACCCAGTGATGACACACATCTACTGGGTTGTCCAGCAACACATACCCAAAATGAGCCAGCAAATTCACGAAGAACCTGAGCAGCTTTATGATTTGGCCTACAGAATTTCAAGGCCAAGATGTGCACTGACAAGCCAATCTAACGCTAATTAAGTGTACTTCTCTGACATACTGCTGCAGAGGACCAAAAAATTGCTCACTTCATATTTGAGAAATAATTGATCCGACAATTTTTTAAACTTTTTTGGAATAAGGTGTATAACGATTCACCTTTCTCCTTCCTGTCAGTATTTTCAGCGTATAGAGCTACATAAATGACTACTGAATATATTCATCGAACGTTTTATTGGATTGATCTTTCAAAAATGCCTGTAGATATCCTATGTTTTTTCCTTTTCATTTTCTTGCTCACGTTGTGCCCCTACACTGCGGGTTACGGATGGCCGGGAGCAGAGGAACGGGAGCCTTGGGGAGCCCTCAACCTCCTTGGTTACAGCAGCAGCAGCAAGAGCCCCTTCGTTAGGAGAAGAATCACAGCACACCAGTGGTGACCCCGACCCCATCCATCAGACCCTCCCTTTACCCTGGGAATACCCAGACCCCTGCAAACAAGAGGCAGCTCGTTTACACACTGCAGAGCCTGGAGCAGCCCAGTGACTGAAATTTTAAGATGCTTAACACTTTGCATTTATTTTTAATGTTACTCTGCATAAAATCAGAACCATTAAAATCCTTTCCGTGAAAATATTTCAGTAAAAGCTTTGCTGGTAAGAAGAGAAGGTGCCTGTGGTTTAATCCCCCACATTTTTGCTGTGTTTTTCCTGCTGTTCTTGTTGCCTTCAGTTCCTCTGCTGCTGGGTCGGTAACGCAGGGTGTGATGCTACTAGTTCTTTAAATATATTTGGGGGGGGAAAAAAAGCAAGCCCCCAAGGTAATGGGACTGCTGTGAGCCCTGAGGAGCCGCAGCATTGCCTCTGTGTGTAGGTGGCTCCAGCCCACAGCAAAGCTCCAAAAACCCACCAACTACCACGGAGACCTGCACCGCCTGGGAAGGGCTCAGAGCCATGAATTCCCACTCAAGGGACACGTTTGCCCGACACACCTGACTGTGACTGTCCCCGTCCCTCTGCAGGAGCAGAGCAGAAACTGGAGCTTCAGTAACAGGCAAGGTCCCCCGAGATCCCCCTCTGAAGCCCCAGCACAGCAGGTACTACACACAGGAGGATGCGGAAAATCAGAGAGCGGCAGGAACCTTATCAAAGCTCAGCTCAAAACGGGTGAAGATTGTGCCACGCTCTCTCCCAAAGCCTTCTGCTCTGCGTGGCAGGGATTACAGCGATGCTGGGTCAAACCCTGAGGCAGATCAAAGCTCAGACAGACTGTTCCACATGTACACCCTACCTCAAATGGAGAAACCAGAAGGGGAACAAGTGACAAAACATACTCCCCATGCCAATTCATCCCCCCGGCTACCACTGAGCCAGAGGCACAGACTAACTTGCCACGACACACAGGGAGCACCAGCATCACCAGAACAAGCCGCCCAACGTCACCGGTTGGTATTGCTCAGCCACAATGAGTGATGCTCAGCCTGTCCAGCACATGTCCCCCAGCCAGGGACCCTCCATGCTTTCACAGCAGCCCCACTCATCTTCCTTCCTAAAACAAATAACCTCTCCATCCCGTTGTAAGCCACCAGTGGCACTCAGTATTCTGATCACGCCTCGCCAGCCCACCTGGTATATGGTGCTTTAAACCCAAGCGCAGTTATGGCCATGCATTTTCACTAGCTCCGTGGTACAACACAATAGCACTGTTCAGTAAGAAGTAAATCTAAATTCCAATCCTCGACTGACGAGGTTTATATAGGTGGGTTTTTTTTAGACTTTTATGCATCTTGAAACTACATCTGTCAAAACATGTTAACTAAACAATAGGATACTTAAACACTCGCTGCAATATCAAGAAGCTTTTTCTTCCTCCCATTTCACTGGTTACAAACCTTTTTGATCTTAAACAGTGACAAAGGATCATTGAAAAAGTCCCCACTGTCTGGTAACGTCTGGAAAACACTATTTATCCCAGACAGTTTATCAATGTGTCATTTAGCTCAAGAAGATTATAAAAAGGGATGAAACACACCAGCTCCAGAGGGACCTTCAGAAATCCTGACAACACCCCACGCAGCTCCTGGCTCTCCTGTCCCCACAGCCCTGCAAAAAAGCATCCTACCAAGATTTCTGCTCTGCTGCCATGCGGAGGGGGCTCTGCAATGCACCCTTTTGCTCGGCGGCAGATGGGACCCCCGAGGGTGCCAAGCATGATCCCAGACCCAGAGGGGTCAAGAAGCACATGGTGCTTCAACAGCAAAGAGAACAAAATATGGGGTCTGCTCCAAGGACCATTAACATCACCCAGAGTTTCTGCAGGGACTTTCTTTGTGAAAGATTTTGCTGTTCTTTAAGCTGAAGTCATTGGTAAAAGCAGAAGGGTAGGTGTGAGCCCAGGCCTGCCTAACCTGCCAGCTCTAAATGGTGTAATGACAAAATGATGGTAATTGCCCATAGTCCTGGAGGCTCTCCTCACCCCTGACATCCCTCACCTGGAGTCTCCTCACCCCTAACTTCTCAGCTGTCCTGCTTGTAGGCACTGCCCACACTCCCCCATCGGCCTCTCCAGCAAAGAGCAAACTTTTGTGTCACAACTCCTGGGTGTGATTTATAAAGCTATCTAACTTGTTTTCTTCCCAGTGTATCTCATGTAACCCATTTGTCTTTTTATCACAGCATCTTATCTGCCCCTTATTTGCTGTAGCTATTTATCAAGGCCTTACAGTAATACCGATTCCTCCAAGGTTATTGATGTGGGGGCTCCACAGGCAAAATTTGGGTTTCCTCAGGGGCTGGCCATGCTGCGGCGATGCTGGTGGAGCGTGGGCTGTGGAGAAGTGTCATCCCTGACCAGCGATCCCGTGGGGGAACTTCACACACAGCCCACCTCACCAGCCTGTACCCCCACCCTCGGGTGGAACGCCCCCGGTGTGCCCGGTGGAGCGGGGAGCCCGGGGAGATGCCCCGCTGTGCTCCAGGGATGGACCAGCAAACCCCCACCAACAGCTCCTGAGAGCCTGCTGCTGCTGGAGACACTCACACCCTCCACCTCCGCTCCTCCATTGTAAGTGAGTGATACTGGTATTTTGCTGCGCGACACAAGATTTACGGGGCTTAGATCATTCAGCAGGTAGAGCTCTCCGGAGAGGCGCTTCGTTTTATTACTCTATTGCCAATGCTATTTCTGCCATTTGATTTCCAATCAAATACTGTGCTGTTCTGCATCAGTCAGCGACAGCTTTTTATGCTTGGGTTTGGGTCTAATTTGCTAGTTAATATCAGCTTTAAAGAGGTAATGAAAAGCAAAATAGTGACAAAAATACTGCTGCTTAATATTCAAAAAAAGGTAATAGGAGAAAATGTTTCTTAGGGTGCACATATATTTATATACAAGCCCACACATCTTGGGGCAGAGACTTCTATGGTGAATGCATATTGGGGAGGGACTCTTTATCAGGGGGTGTAGTGATAGGATGAGGGGGAGTAGTTTTAAATTGAAAGAGGGGAGATTTAGATTAAATCCTAGAAAGAACTTGTTTGCTGTGAGGGTGGTGAGAGCCTGGCCCAGGTTGGCCAGAGAAGCTGTGGCTGCCCCATCCCTGGAGGGGTTCAAGGGCAGGTTGGAGGGGGCTTGGAGCAACCTGGTCTGGTGGGAGGTGTCCCTGCCCAGGGCAGTTGGAACTCGATGATCTCTAAGGTCTCTTCCAACCTGAACCATTCTACAATTCTATGGTATTGAGTGAAATGCCTAATGGTGGCAGCAAACCCAGGCAGGGCCATTCCAGAGCATCTGCCAAGGCCCGGGGACTTTTTGATCCATGACCGAAAAGTAGTTAGTACAAATAAAAATCTGCAAATTCCCCCATTGCTTCCCACTCCGTGCCTGTAACCCCTCGAGGACACAAGGATCACTGCAGTGCTGGGATACAGAGGGACCAGCTCCCAGGGGAACTCGCTGCAGCGCTGAGCGTGGCTCCAACACCCTGCAGTGAGGGTCCCCGAGCCCCGGCAGCCTCGGGGGAGCTGGGTTCTGGGTCCTCACCAGGGGATGGGGTGGCCATTAGCACACGTGCCCTCTGGGGAACAGTTTCCCTGGCAGAGGGAGAGGGCTCTGGCAGCAGATCTGCTGGCAGGGAGATGGATCAGGTGGAATTGGGACACTGGGGGATGGACTCTGCTGCAGCTGAGAGAGGACACGGGCTCAAACCAGAGGGGGGTCTCCAGGACCTGCGAGACTGTCTCCTTTAAATCCTTCACAAAAGGCTTCCTCGCGCACGGGCTGAGCCCACAGAAATTGAGACATCAGAGCGATGCGGACGGCGGGGTAAGCGGAGAGGTCAGGCCTGAGCACGGGGAAACAAAAAGCACTATTTTATCTGTGGCAGAAAAGCAGCGGGATGCGTCAGGTACCGACTGACCCCACCGCAGAACACAATACACGGTATGAAGTTGGCAGCGGGGAAGGAGAATAATTTCTTCTTTTCAAAATGCAATTCAAGTAGAAGCAGCCTTAGCGAAATCCACTTTATATAAATTAACACAATTCTTCCATCTATCACAATGGCCGGTTGGGCCAGAGGAGTTCCATTGTCTGCAGTTTCCTCCCAGCTGCACTCCTCTGGCTCCGCCGCACACGGCACACGCGATGGAGCGGCTGGGCAGGGAGACAAGGGCCGTCTGTGATATTCACCAGTTGCCTTCTGCCTCCTAAATGCTAAAATGAGGGCCAGATCATCTAATTAGTCTGCACAGAGCCAGAACAAGGGATGGAAGTGACTCTAAGAAGCACTGATTTCTGGGCGATCGCTGAGCAGCTCTGGATGAGCAGGAGATGGGCAGCAAAGCCCTGGTGCTCCCCACCGCAGGGTCCTCCCACCACATGCCCTGTAAGACCCGTCCTCAGAAAGGCCCTCACCAACTGCAGAGCAGGCTGGAACAAGGTCAGTGACACCACAAAGAAATTCAGTAAATAACTGAATAATTGGAAGAAAACCAGGAGTGTCGTCCTGCTGCTCAGCAGAGGTGAATGCTAATGATTTTAAGGCTTTCTTTTGAGCAATGACCTCCAGCAAAAGTTCAACACCATTCCGGTGGTGCCCACATTGGGATGTTGAGACCAGCCAAGATCGTGTTCTGGTCTTGCTTACGAGTGCAGTGGGCTGGGACCGTCTGGCACCTTCTTATCTCAGTTGCAGGTGCAGAGTTTGTTGTCCCAGTTACAGCCAGTTTGGCACTTCCTAACCCTCCCTGAAACTCCCATTACTTTGGAAGCGTACCTGGAACTCCTGCCACCTGGACCGTAGCCTGCTCTGGAGAAGGCACCAGAATCATCTGGCAATACTGCCCAAAGTCCATTACCTCAGACCCTACAAATAATGACCCTTTGAGCTCTCCTGGATCACAGCGGGCTGTGACCAGCATCTCCCCTGAGGTGGGATGTCCCTCAGGCATAATGAGGGGCTAGGAGGACATCAAACTTCTCAAGGCTCAATTATCACGCCGATGCATTGCCAGTATTTATTCTAAACTTGGAAATTTTAACTACAGGCTGGCCTCTCTCACCCACCTCTCTACCTCTCCCTGTGCTTGAACGTGCACGTTGGCCTTCACAAGTGCAGGTGTCTACACCTTTTCCTGGATCCAAGTATTTCTGTCTGTGGAGTAGGAAGAGGCACCCCTGGGCTCACAGGGGTCACCCACCATGAAGGGGCTTTGGTCCTGGCAGTTAAAGACCCCTTGAACGGTGTGTGCTTGCATGCTTTGTGCTCATACTTATGTACATACATATATCTCCATTTGGGATGCCCTGTGGCGAGTTCGTGTGAATCTTGTCTCTCTCAAATCTGTAATTAAGTTACAGTTGTAATTATAATATATTTTACTGATTCACCTTGTTAATCCTTAAATTGGTTAATGATTAAGCACTGCTAAAATTCAACCTTTTGATCTGCCACCAACCATTAAAAAAAAAAAATCTTGAATTGCTGCTAAATCATAACCGTGTCAAATATTTCCATCTGTGACAACCATGTAGATGGTTAAGAGTTTGGATGGAAAAACCTATCACCATCTAATCAAGGGAAAGGAAAAAAAAACCACCCCAACCAACCCAGACTGTAGGGTGCTTGAGTAAGTCAGATCTTCCTGTTTGCCTCAGCCAATTAGTTCCTGATAATTAAAATAAAATCTTGAATTGCTGCTAAATCATTACCATGTCAAATATTTCCATTTGTGACAACCATGTAGATGGTTAAAAGTTTGGATGGAAGCACCTATCACCATCTAATCAAGGGAAAGGATAAAAAAAACCCCAACCAACCCAGACTGGAGAGTGCTTGAGTAAGTTAGATCCTCCTGTTTGCCTCAGCCAATTAGTTCCTGATGCAAAGAGCCTGAGGGTCATTACGCTGAGCCAGACGGGGACATCATTAGGAGTTCACCTTCCAGGAGTCACAGAGGAGACTCGGGACAACTGGAAAAGGACAGCCCCCATGCTGAACGCGGGGAGGGTGGGAGTGAGGGATGGAAGGGCATCGGGAACGCCGGGACAAATAAACAAGTGATTTGTAAGGCCATGGAGGACACAAAGGAGATGAACAGCACCGAGCATGAATCTGTCACGTAAAAATAATGTCAAAACAATGTCATTTAATTTTGCAACAAGATACAGACCTTGTGGCGAGGGGAGAAGGGTAAATGTCATACTTCACCCACCGAGACTGACACTGTTTCCCTTGGTATTTTTATACGAGCCACGGACACACAACATAGATTAAACTACCGTAGGTGGATGTGAGAGAGACAGGGTGACTTGAGCAGGGGAGGAGATATTGATTGTTTACTGTCAAAATGGAAGGATGCACAAAACAAAGGTTTTCCTTGGGGATTTGTCCTGAGCCAGCTCTGCTCAATGCCGTACCAGAGACCTGGAAGGTAGGATATAGAGTATTCTCAGTACATCTGCAAATGACCCCCAGCCAGAAGGGACTGCAAACGTGTGGGAGGACAGGATCGGAATTGCAAATGGTCCTGACAAGCTGGGGAACCAGCACAAACAATAGGGTGCATTTCAATTAGAGCCTGCAAAAATACTCCACTGCAGAAATACAGGATGGAGGGAAATTGATTAGTTGGAAGTTCTTTAGAAAAGGATCTAGCAATTATAGTAAATTACACTGAGCGGGAATGAAGAATGCCACAGTTTTGAAAAAGAGAGAGACGTGCATGCAGAAATAAGGGGAAAGTCTGCAAGTCGTGCAGAGCAACAAGGCTTCTGTTGGGAAGTTTAGCCAGTGGGGTATTGCTCCTCCAGAGACACCTGGGCCACCTGATAGGGGTCTGAAGGAGAGCAGTGGGAAAGGTCAATGTCCAGGAAACAGGCCCTCATGGATCTTGTGAATAAGTATTTTTGTTTAGCCTAATGTTCTGGTGCAGAAACACAAGGAATCAAACGCTTTCTTTGTCCCAGCTGGGTCAGAACAGGCAGCAGCTGGAACCCAGCATCTCCATCCTGCACCAAGAGACAGGAGCAGAGCTGGTGAATACAGACACTGCAGAGGGGGTCTTGTCTCAGAAGAAAAACAAAACCAACCCCCAAACTCCTCAGACAATCTGAAACCAGTTTAGCAGGTGCTCACACAACTCCTTCAGACTCCAACTAATCAGCCCTGTGATGAGAAAGGCATAGCCAAGCTCAGCGTACGGCCATCAGGCAGCACCAACCACCCAGCAGCTGAGTTCAAGGTGTGCCAGTCAATCAAGAGGCACAATAATGAAAAACAGATCCCACTTCAAGGATAAAAAAAAGCCATGATTTGTATGTTCAGGTGATTGCAATATTATCAGAGAGGTCATCCCACTGAATATTCATAGATTGCCCCAGGCAAGGGCTTCAAGCGGTCACAGAAGTCTCTGACTGCCCAGCAATATAATTTTATTTGTTCTTAATCAAATTTTAGGAGCAGGCAAGCTTGTGTAATTGCACTTAAAATGCTCCCTTGCTGGACATCTCTCCCATTCAACCTCACCTCTTGCTGTCCTGCCTTGTTTCTGGGGGCCTGCTTTAGCCTTGGCTGTGCAGAGCCCACCCCAAAGCCTGCAGAAGACAGCTCCTGAAGGCGCAGGCAGTGCCCAGGAGCCCTTCAGCACCATCTCAAATCCCCCAAACTCCTGCAAAACACCAAAAAAGGCCAAGCACTATGACAGCTGTAGCTTTTTAGCTGAAGCACGCCGGCACCGGGACCCCCTTGGCCACAGGAACCCACTGGGACCAGCGTGGGCATCGTAGCTCCAGAGCCGCACTGAACCACAGACACAACCGTCACCAGGCAAACTCATTTCTAGCAAAAACCCCCACAAATCCCGATTCACAACCACCTTGTGTTTTGCTGCTTATGGCCATAATGATAATATTCACCCTGAGGAACTCCCACATCCTATTCCGAGGGCAGCGCACAGTACTGTAGCATTAATGAATTAGCGGTGGGAGAAAACTACTCATTTGGAAGAGAGCTTCTGGAGCAGCAGAAAGCTGCAGGAAACCTGCCTGATGGGTCTTTTGGCAGATTCTGCTACTTGCTTTAAATTAACACTGCAAGTGTTACCGACCGATTCTCTATGGGAACGGGTTGAGTGAACCCGAGCACACCTGTAATTGCACGCTGAAGTTACACGGGCCTCGCTTTTCTGTCTTTGAACGAATTAGGTTTATTTTTAGCTTTTTGTCTCCAACGGAATCAAAAGCTCCCACAGCACTGTAATGTTAAACCCACAAAGGTCAAAATCAGAAGAAAATTATTGCAGCAGCCCTTACGAAGCAAAACATGCATTTTATAGAGCTCTGTTGGCAACGTTTTGTTCTGCTTCTCTGTTCTTTCACAATTCTCTGTGCAATGAGACTATTTTGACACTGGCATTGTATTCTGGGAGCGCCGGCTAGGAAAAACTTCTCCAACTTACACAAGCTTTTTAAAACTAAGATTTATTCTTTCTTTTAGTATGATCTTCATCCCTCCCATGTCAAACTAGCAGTGATCGGGAAAGGCTAATTGGGTTCTTTGGGTTTTCCTTACATCTTGAGAGCAATAATGGAGAACTATTTATTTTGGCAGATTAGGGTAGTTTAAGAAATATTACAAGAGCAAAGGACATTTTAAAGTTATTACAGCTTCTATATTCTTAGTAATATATGATGAACAGGAAGAAACTTTAAAACATGGTAAAAGCTTGTGGAAATCAGAGAACTTTTAGAACTAAAATTAATAACTCATCCAACACGCTTGCTAACATTGCCAAGAGCAACCTGAAAATCAAAGTTAACAGAAACTCTCAGCACAAATTATCCATGCCTCCGTCACTGTCGCAACCTCAAAACTGTGTCAGGTCTTTCAGTCAGCTGTAATTAAGAGCATTTTGGAGACAGAATTCCATTCCTACCACCTCTTGGTAGCACAGAACCTGCACTTTCTCTCAGCCTTTTTTTATGCACCAAACTTTAATATTTCTCTTACCGGTTTCGTGGTTCCCCTTCCCAGGCCCAGCAGTCCTCTGTGGCACTCTCCTGGAGGCTGGCATCCACCAGCAGCCTCCAAACTGCTTCTGCTCCCACCCAGAAACCTGCCCAGGACTGAAGGAGCAGTAAATGTAGATGTCTTCAGCTGTGTCTCCATTAACCAGGAATTCAGCTCAGCTGGAGTGGGCTCAGGAGACCAAGGCAGCAGGTCTGAAACCCCTCACATCTCCAGCACCTGTGGATCCTGGGGTTACTTTGGATTAAATTTAGCTTGGTCACCTAGAACAAATCTCCCCCTTGCTCAAGGAATCAAGCCTCTCTGGAGAGAAAAAGCCACAGGTAGGCTCTCAAATAACCCTGTGGTCCATGGTGCAGTCCAGATCCCAGTGCCCCCCCAAACACTGCGCTGCTGCCCTGACCCAATCCATGGTGCTAAAGTCCTGTCTTCCTCACTCCTCAGCCCCAAATCCTTGGGAAAATTGTTAAGGTAGTTGCGTTCATTTGGGGAGGAATGTTGCAGATGCCCTGAAAACATGGGTACCGTGCAAACCCAGCAATCTCAGTTATGAAGCTCCTTGATTATGCCCCCCTGCTCTGCATTGCACGGGTCTAATTCCCACCTGAAACCCACCCAGCTTCCAGCACAAACGTCAGATCCAGTCACCACAGGATTTTTAGGAAATGGTAACGATGCCAACTAAGAGAAGCCCACCTGAGCTCTTCTGGCCAGTTTGGATTAAAGCAACAGTGCACATTTTCTTCTCTGAGCATTACAGACTTCATCTGCTTCCTCTTAGTTATAAAGTTGAGATCTAAAGAGGGAAAAAACCCAAAGTTTACATAGAAAATCACCTCGCCTTATCATCTCAAGATGTGAAGAAGTGAATTTCCAGTGCAGCGAGTTACCCACCCGGCTGCAGTTATTATGTGTTAAAACTCCCGATGCACCAAGCAGAAAATTTGCCCCTAAGCATTTTTTAAATTTTTTTTTTTTCCCATCCTGCGAACTGCCAGAATACTAAACAGATTTTTAGGAAATTGCTCTCAGTGGTAAAAAATTCACCATCTGATCTCCAGACAGAATTATAAGCCTGGAACACAGAGGCCAGATACAGCCCTCTAATTAGGAGTGGGTAGGGATTTTCTGGCAAAACACGTTTTGCCAGAAAACGTCAATTAATTGACTTCCTCCTCCCAAAAACAAAAAGGAGAATTTCACTGTAAGGTTCCCTGAGAAGAGCCTGGGTGCCAGTGTGGACCAAGCAGGCTCCTTTCCCTCCCGAATCCCAGCAGAAATTGGACTGGGAGGTGCCAGGGCTGGGGGTCTCCTGGCCAGGAGCCTCCCAACCTCCATCTTCCCCTATGTGCTATTTACTGAATAATTACCTCATTAGTGGCCCCCAGGGGCAGCCCAGCGGTTCTGCCACTCTTGGAGGAGCAACAAATTAGAAAGTTGTCTCCACTCCTGCCCAAATCATAAACCATGGGGCCTGGCTGCTGGTTGCTGGTGTGCAGGCACGCGGCCCAGTCCCGGCGTTCTCCCTTCGAATGGCAAACTCAGGGACATCACTGTGAGCTCTGGCTCAGCAGGAGGGTGGCTCTGCCCCATGGCAAGGTACTGGAGAACAGTCAGTAACAGGGATTTCTCATTTCTTCTGCAGAATGTGCGAAGGGCTCTCTGCCAATCTCTGCCCTGCTCTCAGTATCCCGCTCTCCCGACCAGGCCTGGGCCAACACATCCCACACTGATGATGCTCCTGGTTGAAATTCATTAAACGAGATATGTCTGGGCTGCTCCTGCTGCAGGAACGAGATCTTCTTCTGCAAACTGAGAGCTGATAAAAATTCCCTTTGTAAACACCAAAGTTGCTTGGAATTTTTCCTGCTAATCTCCTTTTATGAAGGTACTGGGGAATTTTCGTGGGGGATGTCCGACGGGAGGGTTACAGAACAGGAAATGGCAGTAATGTTTTGGGGGTTTTTTCTCGGGGGGAGGGTTACAGAACGGGAAATGGCAGTAATGTTTTGGGGGTTTTTTCTCCTGAAAAAGTACACTTTTTTATGGAAAAGCTGAAAACATTTTCATTTTCTCCAGTTCTGAACTAAAAATAGTTATTTTTGCAGGTTCTTAAAGGTTCTATGAGAAATCAAAATTTTTCTTCCAAAAAAATAATGATTTCACCAAAGCAGGGCAGCGTGTCCCAGAGGGATGAATGGCAGCCTGTTACTCCCAGCTGCGCCGCTCAGCCCCGCTCAGCACGTTCTGCACATCAGAAAGAGAGAAAGACGTGAAGAACTATTGATCACCCCCGCCTGAATGCACGGAAATTGTGAATTGGACAAAAGCACAGGCCTGACGCTGGAGACATCTCTGTCTTCCCAAGACAAGCGCGTTATAAGAGGGCTCACGGTGCCCCGAGTTTGGTTCTTTTCCCCAGGAACAAACCCGCCTCGGTCTGCCGCAGGTCACAGCCGGGGCTGGCCAAACAGGCTGACCATTAACGTGCAGCTTGGACAATTTTTGTCATGGCCATAAAGAATTAGATTGTGGCCACTGCACTCGCAGGCTGTATCACACAGGAATTATAGACAGTCAGAGCAAGCCAGAAATAATGCCCTTCTACTAGTTTAACCATATTCTGGTAATTCTCTCTAAATCTCAGTGCTCATGGAAATCCCACAAGAGAAAATATAAATAAATGAATTGTAATTATAAATGTTGTTTATGTAATTGGTAAATGGCGCAGAGATAAGTGATTGAAGCTTATTCCCCCACAAACACAAATTAAATGTGGCCGCTGCACCAAAGATGTGCCCTCTTGGCCTCCAGATTTAACAAGGTTCAAAGATTAAAATCACATCCTGCCCCTGCGATTTGCACCTCCTCCTGCCACAGCAGCCCTGCCCCGCTCAGCATCCGAACACACCCGGGGTCCCAACCCGGACCTGGGGATCAGGTATTTTCAAGAAAACATAAGCAGCGCATTTTTCACATTCCAAGTGAAAAAGGAAAGGGCAAGATAATCCGTCAGCAAAGTGACCCCTTATCAGGGCCACAGGCAGTCCCATTACTGCTGTGACAACCAGCTCAGCTCCCAGCCAAACGCCCGGAAAAGGCCAGCCAAAAATCCATCGGCAGAAACTCATTTATCACTGACGAAGGAAAAAAAAACCACGAGCGCTGGTGCCCGAGGCCGGGGCTCAGCAAAGAGCAGGCTCCGTAGGACACAGAGCCACCGGGGGGGACAGCAGGGACCTGCCTCTGCCCGGGCATGGCCACCTTCCCACCCAAACCAGCCCCCATCCCAGCAGAAACGACTGGCGCAGGGCACGGCGATGTGCAGAACTCGGGGGGTAGGGGTAGGCCCGAGCCCCCCACGCAGAGGGGCCCCGCAACACACCGGGGTCAGCATCTCAGCTTCAGAAGGTCAGAGGATGGGTTATTGGGTGGGGTGAGGAAGCCTGTAAACAGCAGCCAGCGGGTTTTTTGAGCACATCCTGGCTCATTTTCCAACTCTGCGCTCCAAGGAAGCACAGCGCACTCGTACCTTTCTTTACCAAAAATAATCTTATTTTAGGGACGTCGGCGCTGGACTGACGGTGCCGGAGATCCCTCCTGCTGTCTGCCCTCCCAGCGTGGGCAGTGCCAGCTCCCTCTGCCCCACCAGCGTGCCCGTGGCACCTACTGGAAATTCAACACCCCGAGGGGCATCGCAGGCATCACGTAGAGGAGTGGGCTCCAGGGGCACCGACCCACTCTGTGCCACCCCCAGAGCCCCCCGTCCCCAGGGGCAGGGGGGGATGCAGAGATGCTGTTCCTCACTTCTGCTGGTGCGTGAGCGTTGGTGCTGATGCTCCAGCAAAGCCCCAGGGAGGGCTTGGAGCGGTCCTTTGTGTGCGAGGGCTGGAAGCCCCTCTCCGCAGAGAAGGGTGGGCAACGTTCCTCTCCGGAGGAGAGGGGACAGCACCGGGGACACAGCGGGGCAGTGGTGGGACGTGTCCCTGCTCTGGGGCACCGGGTGCCCAGCCACATCCCTGCCCCTCATCCCCATCAGAACACACAGAAATGCCCACACCGCTGCCCCCATCCCACGTCCCACCGCTCAGGTCCTGTCCCTGGGCTGAGTGGGACACAGAGGCACAGGAGCCACACAAATTGAGAAGTCTTCATTTTCAGCAGGACACCCACACCCAGCCTCTTGAGTTCCTCACTTCTGCTGGTGCGTGAGCGTTGGTGCTGATGCTCCAGCAAAGCCCCAGGGAGGGCTTGGAGCGGTCCTTTGTGTGCGAGGGCTGGAAGCCCCTCTCCGCAGAGAAGGGTGGGCAACGTTCCTCTCTGGAGGAGAGGGGACACCACCGGGGACACAGCGGGGCAGTGGTGGGACGTGTCCCTGCTCTGGGGCACCGGGTGCCCAGCCACATCCCTGCCCCTCATCCCCATCAGAACACACAGAAATGCCCACACCGCTGCCCCCATCCCATGTCCCACCACTCAGGTCCTGTCCCTGGGCTGAGTGGGACACAGAGGCACAGGAGCCACACAAATTGAGAAGTCTTCATTTTCAGCAGGACACCCACACCCAGCCTCTTGAAACTGGTGCCAGGCCACTGCCCGAGGGGCCTCGTACAGAACAGGTTCTCAAACCCACCCTGCCTGGTTTCAGCAGGAGACTGGCGGTCAGTAGAGAAGCAGGAGAGGGATGCAGGAGCCGGCAGACAAGCGCAGGAGATTGAAGTCTGCTATTTGAATATCTCCTGTACGCTGTGTAAGCAGCTACCAGCTCGGCTCCCTCAAATTGCTTTACTAACCACATTAACCTCCGGGACGCCCCTTTGTTTCCTGGGGTGAGTGAGTAATAACTGAGGGACGAAGCAGTAATGGCTGAGCTCCCTCCCCAGCGCGCGGCGCGCGAGGCGGCGGGTACAGCGTGCCCTGCACCCGCGGCTGGGGGCTCAGGAGTGATGTATTATTAGCGCTGCATCTGAAATAACCCGGTAATTGCTTAATGTTTTATATTTACATGGGCTGTACATTATGTTTGCTCTGAGAGAGGGAAGGAGAACTAAGCAGGAAAGGAGTTTGCAGTAAACCTACAGTAAGCAATAAAGAGCTATAAATGGTAATCTGTCAATAGCATCGGCTTCGCTAAGGGCTTGATTCAGGAGAAGAGGAGCATCCTCAGCTCCCGGCAGACCTACACCAGAGCAAAGGGGATGAAGCACCCGGCAGGATTGAGCCCTTCCTGAAGGATGAGCTATTAAAACTAAACATACATAAAATCTTATTTGAAAGACCACATTCATTATTAATAAGAGGAAAGATGATCTTTCAGCTAAGGCACGGCTGCGCCGGGACTCTGCAGTGAGCTCCAGCTCCACCACAGGTTCCTTGCTTCATCTGGAGTGACTTCCCCAAGGAAGCCCCCGTTCCTCACGTCTTTAGCCTCTGGGGGGGGGTGACCCCTCTCCCTCCCTCCCTCCCCGCTCGGGGCTGTGCTGTCCCCCTGTGCCCGGGCACAGCTCCCAGGTAAAAGCAGGCCCTCCCCTTCAGCTGGAAAGAAAATAATGATTGGGAGTAATAACTTATGAGTATTTCTTCCTTTTTTCCATCTTGGTAATTGCTTCCTACAACACCATATATCACAGTAATATTCTGTCACAGGGGACTGGATTTATGTGGTGGGAGAATGGGACAAGGACCCATTTTATTTCATTTGTGCAGTAAATGTGTAATTCTGCAAGAGCTCACCCTATTCCCTAAGAACCTGAGACTAAACCAGCTACTTGCTGGTTTTTCATTTCTATGCAAAGATGTGTGGTCTCTTCCAAGTTTGCTGGCTACAGCTGAACTTCTGTCGCTGGGAAAGGGAGAAGAACAAAGTCAAGGACACCAACTCGCAGGGGTTCATCTGCTTTCAAAACAAAAGCTTCTGCAGAGTTCTGATAGCTAAACTGTCCGCACGCAGAAACCACCAAACCCCACTAATGCATGTGCAACGTGGGGAGAACCCACCAGGGAGAGACCTCTGGATGAACCAGCCGCTGTGGTGGAGGGAGGAGGAGGAGGAGGAAGAGGAGCTGTGCCCAGCCTCCGCCAGCCATGCACTGCCATATGGTGTGTGCTCTGCAGAGGGAAACTGGCAGGTACAGGGAGACAGGAAAACCGGGAGCTGTAAAAACTGTGAGGATGTTCTACAAGGATTGCCACGTTACACACACTGCACCGACTGCGGGCAAAAAGGCGAAAAGAGAAAGAAAGGAAAAAACCCAACCAAAGCTGATTCCCTCAATTTACACACAGTTGTGTCTTGCAAGTGAAATACAGATCTTGTGAAAGACATCCACAGCGACAGTGCTGTACAGGCAGAAGGTAAGGGACCCTGCAGGAGATGGCACCACACCTGGTTACTGAGAGAGCTTTATCAAAATTACGGGAGGAAAGAGCTAATTAGCAGCGAGTGGTAAGAGCAGATGAACCCTTTAAAAGGGAAGGCCTTACTTTCGTGCCCGTGGCAGCTCAGGAACAAGCAGAAGGGAAAAGAAATACAGAAAGTACGTGAGACTGATGAGAAATTATTTGAAAATTCATAGAGCAGGACTGGGCATTTAGTTACAACCACTGAACAAGGAATGTGTTGGCCGCTCCGTCCCTGGAGTCCGTGCAGAGGGAAACCTCTGGGCTCCGGCTTCAGACCCCTCCACAAGGCTTCCTGACAGGGGTTTGTCCATCAACAGCACTGCAAGGACTAAAGAACCTGGCTTAACAAAAGAGAAAAAAATCATATTTACTTTTTTTTTTAGTGAAAAAAACCAAACCACCCAAGCCCACCTCACGCATAAAAGCTGTGCAACAAGATATTATTAAAATAGCTTGTGGGAAAATCCTCCAGTTGGTCAGCCCAGCCCATGGATCTGAGTAGCTTGAAAAGTCTGAATATATTTAATTTATTATTTTCACCATGGAAACGCTCAACAAAACTGACCTTTTCAGTTTCAATAAAACTGGATTTTCCTGTAGGTCCCCTGTCAGCCGCTGCAATAATAAGTGGAAGTGCTAAAACCTGGAGTTATTAAAAAACTGAAAAAGAGTAAAATGGCTCCCAAAGCCTCCTGCTCCTGGGCCGACCCGGCCGCGCTCGCTCTGCCGGGAGACACGTATCCTCCTCCAAACATCTCCCAAAACCCAGCTCCATCTGTGATTTTGCTGATGCAAATAGGGAGCATCTGCTGACTTCCATGAAGCTAATCCCAGTGTGCTGGGTCCTGCCTGGAGCAGGATACGGCCATTGCATCCTCGACACAGCTGCTTGTACCCGTGCTGTGCCATCCATGGGGTGCCAACGGTGCTGCTGACCCCGCCGGTGTATTTGTCCTTCCCCACCAGGCTCCTCACTCCCTGCTCCTGTGCAGAGCACTGACACAGCGCCTGCAGGCACCCAGGAGGATGAGTCTTCCTTTGCTCTCGGGGATGTTGCTTCCCTCTGGCTGGCTGGAGAAGGCACGGGTCAGGGAATGGGGCAGGATGGGTGGCAACAGACAGAGATTCATAGAATTATCTCAAACCCCAAAGTTTCTTTCATTTTCAGCAAGGAATTTTGGCATTCCTGTCCTTTGATCAGTCTCGAGAGTGATAGCTGTAAAACATGGCTAGAAAAGATATTGAAGGTGTTTGTTTAGAGGTGAGCTTTGACAAGTATCCATCCTTTGGCAGCAGTTGAACAAATAAACGATTTCTCCTGTGTTTAACTCCTGCAGTGGCCGGGCAGCCTCTCTTTGCTCAGGAAGGCACCCTCAAGCCTGATGAAATTCAAGCATTCACATCTAAGTCGATGCTCCTGGAGCCAGGTGGTTTTGATGTATCCTGATCTACATTTCACACGTCACATTTTTAGTAAAATAATAGATACAGGCGGACGGACGGTAAAACACGGCAGGTTTTACCAACCCTCTCAGATTCCAGGCACAGCGCGTTGCTAACAGCGGCTTTCTCAGCAGCTTTACAGCCCCTCCAGACTTTCCAAAACACAAAATGATGGAAGTATCTGATCTCACATCACTTTCTTTCCCTTTGTTTTTATGACAGAAGTTTGGGCTGTCCCCGTTCCTGCAGCAGAACTGATCTCTGGTGGCCCAACCTCAGCTGAACCCTATTCAGAGTCTGCTGGCTGGGGCAGCAGCAGAACATGCTGCTCCTTAACGAGGCCACAGCTTTCGATGGCACCACCTTCCTCTCCCTCGTACGGAGACGGGGAAGGAGAAACACCCACCTCCTGCTCCGGGTACCACGCAGAGGCTGGGGCCATGGGGCAGGACACGTCACAGCTCCACGGGATGAGTCGGTCCATGCCCTGGAGAACTTACAGTGTGATGGTGGAACAGCCTGGGGGCTGCTGGAACCTCTTCGGGGAGGCCTGGGTTCAGCGAGGCCCAAGTCAAAGCAACTTTTAGCAGAGTTAATTCAAAGTTTTAAGTTCACCAGAATAAGCAGCTTTATGTTCCCAGCCAGGAGCCCCATCTCTGCAGCCATGTCCATGCTGGAGCGCCGGCAGCGCCTTCAGAGGAGAAGCTGTCAGGCTTTGTCAATGCAGGACAAATTACAGAGGTAAGGATTTTAATTATTTCATACCCCCTAAAGGTAAAGAATGTTACTGAAAACCCCTAGCAAAGCCAGCTGAAGAATGAAGGAAATAAAGGGAGCAAGTGAAAAGCTAATCCTGAAGCAGGGACGAGGCTGAGCCCATCCACGAACTCCGAGTCAGAACATTTAATTTTAGACCTTTTATCCGTTGCTTTGTTGTATTTAGTGGAGCTTCAGACCTTTGATCCGAGCACTGCGTTTGCTGAAGGCAGCACGAATGATTGCGTCTCCTCCTCCGCTGACATCCCGGTGCCCCTCGGACGGCGCAGCCGCAGAGTGGGGTGCCAGGTGGGAAATGCAGTAGGAGACTGCTCATCCTCTTGGAAAGCCCGCCCGGGACAGCCACGTGTCACTAAACCCCACGTCGCGCGGAGAAACCGGGGAATTTTGCACAAATGGGGAAGTTGGTTTAATTGCCGTGGCTCACTGCGGGGACAGGCAGCCCGAGGCAGGAGGCTGGTGGTGCACACTCTGACAGGAGACATGAGAAAACAATCCAGGGGCTTTTAAAATAGGCACGACACCCTGGGCAAAGCCTGGTAGAGAAGGGAACATCCCTGAGCACCTCCATCCAGCCCCACACCAGGCTGGGCACACTCCCAGAGGCCTTCCGAGGCCCGGCCCCTCTCCCCGGCAGAGCCATCAGGCCAGAGTACCCCCAGCAGCCTGGCCAGGGAGCCAGGGCTGGGCTTAAGCCAAGTGCTTGGGAGATGGGGCTGGGAGGAGAGGGGAAAACCTCCTCACGGTTTATTCCACAGAAAGGAAAGGTCTGACACAGCCCTTCATCTTGTCCCTGCTTCATAAACATGCGGCTTCAGGAATGGGTTCCATCGTCCACCAGGCCGAGGGCAGAGCTGGTGCCACCCCACTGCCCCCCGCTGCCCCCCCCTACCCAGGAGGGGACGTGGCCCCGCTCCCCCAGGGAAGGGTGACCACTATTGCCTTCCCGTGGCAACTTCACACCCAGCTGGGCTCACAAGAGCTGCCCAAAGCCACAGGCTGCCCAGGGGAAATGAAGCCAACTCTCTTCTGCACGTCATTAAAGCCCAGATTTTAAGGAAATAACCTCGTGGACCGCAGACGGTTTGTTTCGCACTGCTAGCTCTTCAAATGACTTTAAATTACACATGCTCAAATAAAAAAGGATGGCAGCAAATAGGATGCTGTAACTAAACATTGCTCCTTAACAGGTGGCAGATGAGATGCCAGCCATATCATACAATGGCATAAAATCTAAACAGATTTTCCTAATATTTCTCCTTCACTTCCATTCAAGAAAAAGCAGGCTCCTATTTGCAGCCTGTCATGGAGAGCTCTGAGCACTGCTGGGTTTTTCCTCTGGGTTCCTTATTGTTTATCTCATTTTCTAAGCACATTTCTCAAGAATCATCCGTGGACATTTCTAACCTTTTATATTTTTCTCCAGTTTTTCCTCAGTCCCAGTACTCCCAAGGGAGTTAAAACAACTGAACACAGGTTTCAAAAGTGCCCCAAAATAAAAGCTAATGGCTGCTAGGTCTAACCATTGGCTAGCCCGGTGGCCACTGCTACCCTGTGCCGGACACGTGGGTTTGGCTCGCTCAGCGCTCACTGCAGCTGCCTCCTGTGCCGTAGCTCAGCTCCTTCATTAAACATGCTGAGGAAACGGCGCTTTCTTTTATAAATTAGGCTATTAGCTCAGATTCACTTTCTCTCTGCACTTAATGAAAAGCAAGTTTCTACAGCATGTCAAATAAACAGCCCTTAAGTACAATATAGTCAAGTTCTTTTAACGTATTTCTTCGAAAACGGGGAGTTCTCGTGGTAGGTTCAGGCTCACGTTTGTACCCATCATCATCCTCAGCAAAAGGACAACCAGCCCCTTGGCACCTGGACAGAAAGCGGCACCACCTCCCTCCTGGGAAAAGCACTCGCTCTTTTTCCTTTCCATTCCCTTTTAGGCCTCCCTTCTCCCTCTGCCGCTGCTCACCCGTGAGGGGATGCTCTGGCACCGTGCCTTCTTCTGGTTCCTGGAGCCCAATTTTTTGGAAGGATGAGATTTCCCAGCATCCTCAAGCCATTTCATGTTTCCCCTTCCTTTTTCTCACATACGCCCTGTCCCTTCATTCTCACTCACCGCTCTTATCCCCTTTACTATTTTTTCCCCCATTTTTCTATTGATCCATTTTTCTCTCTCCCTCTTCCCTTCAACCCTTTGCTTCTTTTTTCTCCCTGCCCCATCCCACTGAAGCTTTCTGGCTGGATGTATCACCTGCTGCGGCGAGGGGAAGCGCTGCATCTGAATTCACGTTGAATTCATGTTCTGAATTCCACAAGAAAAGCAATACTATATCTACCTTCAGAAAGAGCAATACATAATCTCGGTGTTCTCCCCTCCCCGTGCTAAATTCCCAAATCCAGAAGCTGCCTGTTATCAAAACAGTTTTAAATAAAGCTAAGGAGAGGATTAAATGGAAAATAAATTGGGCATTTAATGCCTGGTTCCGGAGCGCCCGGCTCCTCTCCCCACACCCCTTCCATCAGCTCAGGCTCTGCAGAGGTGTCTCTGTTCCCCGCCACGCTCCCTCTTCTTCCAAAGATGATACGGACACCCTGTGTTGCCAGATAAGCAATACATGTCACTCTTCCTTGCCTAAGATTAAAATGAATATGTTAATTTATTTTCCATTGCAGGCTGCAGCCGCATGGGCGGGCAGAGGGAGCGCATTCCGCTCTCGGCTTCGCTCGGACCCCCCGGGCAGACCCCCCTTCCCGTGCACTTGGCCGACCATGGCAAACCCCTGGGTGCTTCTGCATAAAGTGGGTGCCAGTCAATTACTGCTACTCCGAGATTACGTGATTTTGTGCTTTTCACACATAAAGCAAGTGAATCCTAACCTACCTCCTGCCCACATCCTTCCAGGACAGACCCTCCCCGGCTGGAGGGGGCAGAGCGCATCAGGGTGACACACGTTCCCATCACAGGCAATAGGGTATCGGCTGGGAAATAAAAGTGCTTTAATTGAAAGCCGTGTCAGAAAAATCAGAGTGATGCCAAGAGATCATTTGTTTCAGAACAGAAATGTAGAACGTAGTTGTTGGGAGGGGGGAGGAGAGTGAGCCAGAAGGAGGTAATTCCACGAGTTTATACATTCTGTGTATTTTCTTTGCATTTTATGGAGAAGCGTTTCTAAACTGGCTGTCACCCGTGCGTGAATTATTACATCAGGCTGGGGAGGTTGTAGCTACAGACAGAGACTCAGTGCACACACACACACACACACACACACCACCCGTACACGCTGACGCATAACTCTCCTTCCACTGCTCAAGGGATGCAGAGAAGTAACAAAGAAAGGCGTCTCTCACGGAGAAATTAAAAGCCAGAAAAGGGAAATCTTCTCCCCAGTGAAAAACTACAGACTGTTTATATATGCGTTCACATACACGCACACACAGATACACACACACGTGTGCACACACTGCGGGAGGGAGAGTGAGACATGGGCAGAACCAGTAAGGTCTCCCCGCTGTCACCGACAGCCACCGAACAGTGGCTCTGTTCACACGAAAAGCCCCCATCCTCGTACACGACCCAATCTCCCAAGATGTGGTCCAACAGGTACCCCTCCCCTTCCAGTTAGATGTACTCTCAGACTACTGAGTTACAGATTTAAAATATGCAGAATCAGTGCAGGAAACTGTGGGGAAAAGCAGAAATAGGTTCCTCCTGAAGACTCAATTGAATTACTCTGAAAAGATTAATTAAAATTGAATTCTCTTTTGACACAAAATCTCCTGTTTGCTAGTTCCTGGTATGTCTATTACCCAGTTTCCATTAGGAGGTATTATACTCGGTAATGAAATGCACTCCAAGGAGCCTGTGGGATCAAGCAGAGCGTTCCCTGTTCCCCGGGAGCGGGGCACAGCGAGGTGTGGGGCAGGCTGGCACACGGAGTGGAAGAGGGTGACACGTCCCCCCGGGGTCCCCACAGCCAGCCCCACGGTGGCTTTTTACGGCACGGAAGGGCAAACAATCGAGCGTTGTGTCAATGAGACAACAGCTTCATTTGCAAAGTGACAACCTGGGGTCAGGTCTTCCTCTGCCTCTCCAGAAATGCGGGGAAGGGCAGGGGGTCGGGGGGCTCCTCCCACCCCAGGAACAGCTCTGTAACCAGAACATGAGTTACTCCAAAGGAAAGGCTGGCGGGGGTCTCGGTCGGTTTTGCTGCCGGAGCATCACCCGTGTTCGGGACCAGTGGGGGTGGGTTGGGTACAAGACCCCGAGCATTTCCATGGCAGCTGGTGCCTGGGGTCAGCCCCGCCAACAGCTCTGCTCCGTGCCCACCCTACGCACCCCCAGCCCAACCAGATGTGTCCCATGCTGAGGAACCACCCAGAACGAGGTGTGGGCAGAGCCTGTCCCAGAGGAGATGACGGGCTGTTTCGGTGCAGGGTTGAGGTGGCAGCAGCACAGAGCTCTGCCCGCTCCCACGGCACATGGGGAACCACCTGGAGGGACATGGAGCAAACATCATCTGTGTCTCTCCCATTCCTGCATCTTCTCCATTTCTGGCACTCGCAAAGACAAAACGACACCCTTGGTGCCATCCCTGTGCCCCGGAGGCTGGCACACACCTCAAAAGGAGGAGGGTCTGTGTGTTGGCACCAGAACAGGTCCTCACCACAGCCCAGACCCGGCAGCCTCCCCACGGAAACTCAGAATGTAAACACAAGCTGCTATTTTAGTGCAGTCACACGAACGCAGCAGCTTGTGTTCCCTCCTCCCTTATTTCCAGGATGGACAGAACACTTGAACCGAGCTACAGATACTCCTTCTTCTTTTTCCTCCTCTCTTCCTCTCCCCAAGTGCCCGGTCTGTTAAATCTCGCTCACACAAGTAATTCTTATTCGCCTTATTCCTACAGTGCAAGTTGACAGTGCTCAGGCTAAAGGATGCCAAAACCTGTTCTTCCCTAGACAGCAAAAATACAAACAGAAATCAAAACCGGGCAGACTAATAACGGATTAGAAGAACTGACAACACTCGGTGAATTTGGAAAGTTCCATCGCTGGGTTCAAAATAAAACTGAAATCCTGATTCCGCTCTGAGCTTTCGCCTCCCCTTTTCACAATGGTTAAAGGCTCTGTCATATGGACAGTTGTTCACAAAGGGGTTCACCAGCACCACCTTGCTCCTCTAGTCCAGATGGCCCAGAGTGATGAAAATGCAAAGGTATTCATTCCGGGCAGTGACCTTGGAGATGCTTTTGTGATTCAGAACTGGGGGAAGACTGGGAGCCAGGTTCTGGGAGCATCCCTGCTTTAGCTCCAGAGAAGCACCTGGGCAGCAGCTGATCACCACAGGACAAGAGCAGACTTTCCCCAGTCGACGAGACATCTGCTACAGTATTCCACAATCCCCCATTTACCAAGGAAATAAGAGCCTGTTTGCATCACATATGTCAATAGCCAGGATTTTTGCCTTCTTATTTTATTCTATTCTTTCTGATAAGAAATAAGAATATAAGAAATATTCTATTATTTCTGATAAGACAAGAAGATGATGCCTGTTCAGAAATGAAAACCAAGAGGGAAGAATCAGGGAAAAATCTACAGGCCAAAGACAGTTTACTTTTTTTTTTTCCTCCTCTGAACAGATCTGCTGTCTGCTGCCTTCCCTCGCAGAAGTTGGCCAAACTAAAAATCCCAGGGGGGTGCTGCCCTCGCCCTCTGTGTGTTAAGAGATATAGCTCCTCTGCCCAAACCACGCCTGGCTCTGCCAAAGAAAAATTAAATCAACAGGGTTTTGCAACACAAAAGCCACCCTCTTGCTTTCACCGAGCACTATTTGAAATAAAGATGGATCATAACACGAGTCATTTATCTCTCCTCTCTGATGCATCCGCACGCACGCCTCCCACTGCAGGGGGATTGAGGGGAGTGACCTGAATCTCAAGCACCTTTGGGTTTGCAAGCAAAACCCAACGATGAGGTTATGCAAAGCCAGAACCACTCTATGGCTTCCCCTTTACCCCCACCTCCTTTTTCTCCTCTCAGTATTTCAGCCAGGAAAGTACAAGAGAAACACAGAAAGATATCACACAATAAAACCATGTGTTGTACAGCGGTGCCAGAGCAAGACATTCCCGTGTCACGGGGGGACAGTCAGGGGAGCAGACGGGGTGAAATCCCAGGTGACGGCAATGCCTGCACTTATTTTAATTGTTTATGGAAAACAGCACAACAGATGCAAAAGAAGGGTAGAAGGAAGAACCAGAAATACCGGATTCGCCCACAGACTCAGCCTCCCTCCGCACGAGCCACACGCAAAATCAATTCTTCACATTAGATGTTAAAAAAAAAAAAAAGAAGTAGAAGTGGTCTACTTCAAAAAAGAAGTAGAGAGCAGCAGGAGAGGAAAAGAGAAGAGGGGGGAGGTCTAAGGGGGGGTTGTTTCCCCATGGTGTGGGGATGGTGGGCACAGAGGCCTCAGGAGCAGGAGGCAAGAGAAGCTGAAGAGCAGGGTCCACGATGAGGGGGGGCAGGAGCCGGGGTGAAGAGTGCTGTTTATTCCACTTTGTGGTTATTATGCTCGGGTCAGGCCTCAGAAGGGTTCCCCAGGAGCAGGCTGACGTGCCTGCAGTGTGCTGCCTCTGCTGAGTCACAGCGCCGGCTCACAACACACCCAAAGTCAGGAGGAATGAATGCAAGTGTCAGGAGATCTGTCCCTCTCCGTGGAGAGTGTCTCAACATGGATGTCCTGCTGCAATAATCCCTTCCAGCACCTGCCCAGTGAAACGAGGACAAAGCTGCAGCTCCCACTTACTCCAGGTTATCGATGGAGTTTCCAAAGAGCAGTTTTGGGGGTGATTTTTGGTTTCCGAGCCTGGTTGGTCTGGCTGTTCTCATTCAGACTAAATCAAATGCTTCTCAGCCTTCCCTGTCTAAACCATATTGTTGCTTCTGGGCCTTTTGGCTATATTTTATGAAATAACTGATGTCCTCTGTCTCTAGGGGACAATTTGCTGCTGCTACCGAAGGATGAACCATATGATCTAATACGTCTCTTCCAACTCTGGCTTTTGAGGTTTCTATAATTTTTCCAGAGCTTTTTATTTTGTCCCTAAAGAATAGTTTGTGTACTCAAGGATCTGTCCTGTTGATATTCCTCAGCCTGATAGAGACACTGCCTCTCCAGACAAACCTTGCCATCCTACCCCCTGGAAGCACTGCTCCAGGGGCAGAGCACACAGAATTATTTCATATTTTCCCATTTTTCGGTTAACTCCCAGAAAATTCACTCTTCTTCCGCTTTCTTCTATCTGCCCCTAGCATTACCTACCATTGTGCTTTTCCCTTTTCCATGGCCCTTCCGAGGGAAGGCTCCAAAGGGAAGGCAGGGTTTGGGATGAGGGAGCCTAGATTTGCTTTAGACTCTCCTGCCAGGCTCCTGCTGCTGTGCTTTGTGGTGCTGCTCTGGATGCACCTCTCGGGGAGCTCGATTCCCAGGGCCCACCTTTGGGTCTCTGGGGTATTTCAGCAACGCTGGGGGGAAGGGGAGGGAGGTGGAAGGGAAAAATGAACAGTTAGGGCTTTTCTGGCCTGAGGATTTGCCTGATTTCAGGAAATCTACCAGGTTGCAAATAAATGTATGCACACACACACACGTGTGTATACATATATATAAAAAATTTTCCCCCATAAGCCTCAACTGCTTTTGCTGCTCCTACAGGAGGTTGATTTTGAAATATCCTTTCCAAAGCTGGGCTGGATGTTTCCGGTGTTGGGGTTTATTAAGTTCCTATGGCAGCTATTTCCAAGGCTGCTTTGTCATATATTTCTTTGCAAGAGACTTTGAGAATGGCAGAGAGGCTTTGCAGATAAGGATTTGAATTGCAACCTTTACACTAGAAGTGTAATAGGAACATCGGGGAATTAAATAAAATTATATTTTTCCTAGATGTCTGCTTAAAAAGGAAATTCAGGATTTTATGGATGCCCCAGAGACAAACTATTACATTACATTCCTCGCAGTTCTTATTTGAGTACTGTCTGTTTGAGCACCTCAAATAGCACAGAATCATTCATAAAGAATGGGCAAGAGAGACTGTGTCCCATCAATATTTCAACCTTGGTTATCAAATCAAGAGAAATTCATGAGTTCTGCTCCAGCTCAACATTTGCAGGCTTGATATTATTGTTTGACAGTTTAGGGGTTTTTCCCTCTGCATTCTCATTGTCTTTAATATTTTATATAATCTTCCAGTTGAAGCTATTGTAATATTTATTAATTTTTTTTTTTTTACTTGGCTGCACTAACCAGTTTTCTCTTTTCTCTTTCAGCAGGGAGAAATTCACACTCATTTGCTATTTGTGGGGTGATGACATAGTGTGAAGAAGCAGTAATGATGACTGACTGATAGAAGACACCATATGTTCTCTTCATTTTTCTCAGTGCTATTTTCTGAGAGATGAATAAAGACTCAATATAAGATGAACTTTCCCATACTGTATAATAAAAAAAAATATTTGACTTTTCTTTTCAAATAATTGACAGGTTGGGGAAAATAATCTTTTTTTCTAAAGCATTCAGATAGCATTGCTATAAATACCAGGCTCCAAATCAGTGAGATAATTAATTTCCAGTCTTTTCCACCAGAAATATTTAACATGTGTCTAAGCATCAAAACCAACTCTACAATTAGTTTCACCCTCCCCCAAATGTTTTCCAGCCTTCCATAGCAAACATTCTGAAAACATAAGCTGCATTTGCTTATGACTAAACAAAGGTAAACAATTCCTTCTGATGTTAAAAGCAGTGAGATTACACAGGGGATTCTGGGCAGCAATTGGTAAGGTACGATATCCAACAACCCCGACCACAAGCCCAGTGCCAGGATCACCCGATCCCAGCAGCAGCACTCCCTTATGTGCTGGGATGTTTCTTTGCACCCCGAGTGTACAACTCCATACTGCTAATAACCCAGAAGGCTCCCTTTGGTAAACACTGCATTTGCTTTAACATGTTTTCATCTCAAAATAATTACCTGAATGAAAAAAATATTTTCTTGATATAGTGTATGCATTTACCAAGTATATTCTTTTATCAATATTTTAAATTTTTTTTTTCTATTCTGTCCTCTTATTTCATTCTACCCTCTGCAAACCAAGAGCAGAGCCACACGCAGACGTACTCCTGTTATTAAGCAGTCAGGAGCAGAAACAAAGAAGTAAACAAAAGGGATTCACATTGCCTTCTGTTCCATTGGAGACAGAGGAGAAAAAAAAAATCAGTCCTCCCAAATACAAAAATAACCCCCAGAAATCATTGTTTCGAGATCCCTTATTTTTCAAATTTCCAAGAAGGTTTTGCAAATAATGGAGACAAAATTGAATTAAAACATAGTTGTGAGTCCTGCGGGGAGCGGGGCAGGGAACTCGCTGTAACCAGACCCAGTGCCAGGGCTCTTCCTTGGGCTTTGCTTTAAATACATGACCTTGAAACATTTTTCATAACACCGCCTGAATAAAGGACAGAAAGCCACACTCTGCTCCCCCTGCTCCCCGGAGCAGCCAGCGCCGATGGGCCGGGAAGTTTCCTTGTGCCAGAAGAGGAGTTGTCCCTGGGAGCACGGCATCGCCCGGGCACCTGCCACAGCAACAGACACCAGGGAGGGTTTGCAGTTAGTGGATGTAACCCAGTGCACTTTCCCAGTTAGACTCACTTATTTTTTGCTGTTAAAGCCCATGTGCCCTGCGTCACAAAGAATAGGACAGAAGGTGCTCAAGTAAAGCAGTGATTGCAGTTTTCCCGTCAGGAACATGTGTTATTCTTCCTTTGAACTCCAAGAGGCAGGAATGCATCCCCCCCAGAGGCAGGAATCCATCCCCCCCACAAAGTCGTACCACAGGCTCTTTTTTTTTTTTTTCTATGACAACAGAATTACATGAAGTCAGATCTCAAAACTCTCAATCAAATATTCCATTCATCAGCAAAGAGCTGCCCTGCTTTAAGACTACAGGATCAGGTCCCTAATCGATACTTTAATAAATAACAGCTACTTAGTGGGAACAATTGATTGCCAGAGAGCAGACTAAGTATAATGTATTTCTGTTAATCTAGTCAGAGAATAAATGTCATAGCTTATTTATAAGACACCTGGAACCAGTCAGAGGGTTGTAGGTGGGACCCACCTTGACCCTCGTTTGACACTGTACACACAGGACAGCTCGTTAAGGGGGGATAGCAGGTACATGTCATTAAGGGGGGATGGCAGGTATGGATGCATCTGGCAACTGACTTTGCCGATGGGCAAGTGCTGCTGGCAGTAGCCCCGGGCTGCCAAGGCTCAGCCCCCCCACTCCCTGGCAGCTCCCGGGCCCCCCTGCTCCCGAAGATGCAGAGAGGGGGCAAAGCACAGCATCCCCCTGGCTGCAGGGCACTATTCCTTCCAGCCTTGGCGTTTCTGGATTTCACCCAGTGGCCACTTCCCCACCCCAGCAGTAGCCAGACGTGCCATGGGGCCGCTCTGGGGGCTCGGAGCCATCCCCTGGCTTTGCCGGGGTTGGACCCTTTAACCTGCTCCACAGTCGTGCGGGAGAAGCCTCTCGGTGTTTTTCGGGTGGGAAATAGCCAGCAGAGAGTGCAAGAGGCACCTTCTGCGCGGTTCCTCCCCAGTTCCCGTCCCAGGCTCTGGACACGGCCCCTGGTCCCCCCCGTGCCCTGGGGGGGGATCCGCGCCCCGTTACTGTGCGAGAGCATCACGGCTCCGGGGCTCCCGCTGCTCCCCCCCTTGGGGCTTGTGTTCAAAGCCGCCTTCTCCGCGGAGGAAGCGCGGACCATGGAGCTTCCCAACAAGTCTTAAAACACGCGTATTTCCCATAGCGGTCGGTCGCCGCCCGGGGGGGGGGGGGGGGGCCCGCGGACCCCCCCCCCCGCCGAGCCCC
>NW_015090842.1:639344-639751 GCF_001431845.1 Calidris pugnax
CTGGGGCTGTCCCCCCCGGAGTGGAGCCGCCGGGCGAGCGGGGGGGGCGGGGACACCCGCTCCTCGCCGGGCAGCGGGGGCGGCTCTGGGGGCTGCTGTCCCCACGGCGGGTCCCGCGTCCCCCCGCTCCCGGTGACACCGGCACCGCCGACCCGGCCGTGCCCCCGACATCGCCCCCAGCCCTGGGGACGCACACACAGCCGGGAACGCACAACCGGGAACGCACACACAGAGCCGGTAACGCACACACACACCGCCGGTAACGCACAGCCCCGCCGGTAACGCACAGCCCGCCGCCCCGCACAGAGCCGTGTGCCGAGCCGTGCGGGCAGCAGCGGGCTAGTGACGGGCGAGCGGAGCGGCCGGGCCCCTCGCCGAGCGCGGGGGTCGCCCGGGGCGGGCTGCGG
>NW_015090842.1:639761-752659 GCF_001431845.1 Calidris pugnax
CCCAGCCCTGGGGACGCACACGCAACCGGGAACGCACACACAGAGCCGGGAACGCACACACACCCGGTAACGCACACACCCCGCCGGTAACGCACAGCCCCGCCGCCCCGCACAGAGCCGTGCGGGCAGCAGCGGGCTAGTGACGGGCGAGCGGAGCGGCCGGGCCCCTCGCCGAGCGCGGGGGTCGCCCGGTGCGGGCTGCGGACGGGGCCGTGGCTGCGCCGTTGCTGTTGTGTGGAGGGGCTGCAAACCCCCCTCCTGTAACGCATTATAGAGTCACCTCTGCCGGGAGCCACGTGCGCTGGGTGCGGGTTAATGTCCCTAAAAACCCCAAAGGTGCTCTTTTGGGTTTTTTTAACGCGAGAGGCTTCCCCCGAAACGCGTGTATTTCACGGCAAGATGTAAAAGTTGCGGCTCTCGGGAGGGCAGGGTGTGTGCCCGGTGCCAGCCGGGAGGAGGGAGGGCACCCCCACGCCCGCAGAACTGAAAATCAGAAACGCAGCCGCTAAATCCGTGGTGTTTATTAGCGATGCGCTGTTTGATGAGAAAGCCATCCCCGGTTTATCCTGGGGAGATGTGGTTTAGTCAGACACCGGGCATCTCAGCAATTCCTCTCATGTCCCCGGGATTTTCTCCCTCCAGGAGCAGGCCCGGGCAGCCCTCTGTGTCAGGGATAACCATTCAGCTCTTCTTTTGAATTCATGAGCTTCCAAATTAAACTTTGGCTGACACCTGCTGCCTACCCGGGGTCCTCCGCCGGCTGGAGCCCAGCTCCCAGCAAAGGGGATGGGAAACGCAAAACTGGGTGTAAAGCACGGGGCCGGGTCACACAGCGACCTGGGGAGCTCTGCGAAACCCGCTGCTGGAAATAAACCTCATCAACGTCTGCTGCTAACGGAGCAAACTTCCCAACCGCAATCACAGGCAGGAATTAAATCCATAGAGTAGACGGCAACGGAGATTAATAATCATCACCATCAATTAGCTGATGGAATCAAACAGAACAAAATGAGGGTAAACAAAAAAAACCTGGCTCCCCTTCCCCCCCTGAATCTAGTCCCGCCTTTATTTATCCAGTGTCAAGGATCTCTCCTCGGCGCTGCTTTCAAGTGCCAAAAAATTTAGCAGGTGTCATAACATAAGGTCAAGACTTAATTATTTATATGGAGACATCAATCATCGTGTGGGGATGATTTATTTATAAATCACCAGCGCTCTAAAAGCAGACAGTGAATTCAGATTTTCTCCTGCTGGCTCCTGAAGGGGACGGGGCAGGTCGGACCCGCCGCGGGGTCACCTCTGGAGCTGGGGGGGCTCCTGCCCGGCCCCACGGAGGAGGGTTTCCTACGCCTTTTAAATCGTGTAACCAAACAAACCCAAAACTGGGTGTAAGCACAGGGCCGGGTCACACAGTGACCTGGGGAGCTCTGCGAAACCCGCTGCTGGAAATAAACCTCATCAACGTCTGCTGCTAACGGAGCAAACTTCCCAACCGCAATCACAGGCAGGAATTAAATCCATAGAGTAGACGGCAACGGAGATTAATAATCATCACCATCAATTAGCTGATGGAATCAAACAGAACAAAATGAGGGTAAACAAAAAAAACCTGGCTCCCCTTCCCCCCCTGAATCTAGTCCCGCCTTTATTTATCCAGTGTCAAGGATCTCTCCTCGGCGCTGCTTTCAAGTGCCAAAAAATTTAGCAGGTGTCATAACATAAGGTCAAGACTTAATTATTTATATGGAGACATCAATCATCGTGTGGGGATGATTTATTTATAAATCACCAGCGCTCTAAAAGCAGACAGTGAATTCAGATTTTCTCCTGCTGGCTCCTGAAGGGGACGGGGCAGGTCGGACCCGCCGCGGGGTCACCTCTGGAGCTGGGGGGGCTCCTGCCCGGCCCCACGGAGGAGGGTTTCCTACGCCTTTTAAATCGTGTAACCAAAATGCCACGGGGGAAATCTCATGCATATTTGCTACATCTCAGTAATGAACATTTACTGATTATGGATTATCTGGAGAATTTAGCTTTTTAAACATTATTCAAATTTTTATGTTTATGTAAGCTAATAAGACTGAGGAGATTCAGTAACTACTCTGTGCCTTATGGTATTTGAAAAGTATGTCCGCTGGGCTTAGCTCAGCATCTTCCAGAATCACTTTTAAAATACTAAAATAGAATTTTTTCTGCCTGGAAAAAAACCCACCCCCTATCCGTACTCAGTATAATGCTGCCTGTAATGCTCTTTGCTCGCAATTAATGCCAAAAATCAATTTGCGAACATGCTTTTTATGTTCCTGCTGCTCCCAAACAGGATGGCACAGTAAAAGCTTTCATTGCCATGTGATTAGCCCGCGGGGGTGGGAGGTGAGCCCCTGGGGGAGCGTGGCTCAGGACCCCTGTGTGGGATGGGGGGTGCTGAGCACCAGGCACAGCCCTGCCCCGGGACATTCGGGGACGCTTCACCCACCGCGGGGGCAGCAGCAGGATCAGGCCCACGGGTTTCCCCATCGCTGGACAAAGTGGTGAACACGCGCTTGGGATGGTCCTGAGCCTCCTCCTCCTCCTCTGGGCTTCTGATGAAGGGTTAATTACAGCCAGGGACTGTCTGTTTATCTGGTAATAGAAATGGGGCGGCTGATCCTATTGACACCATGGCGTTTCAGACAGGGAAGTGATTAACTTTGAGTGAAACTGGTGAAAAAAAAAGAGGCAGAATCCAGGGAGAGAGAGATGGAAAGTCCGGGTGAAATGAGTGGGGCTGGGAGGGCAGGTTTCCTCTGCTGTGTCATTATCTCCTGTAACTCCTGCAGCACACACCCTCGAGCTTTACTGTTAGAGAGGACCATTGGAAGCACGAGGAGCTTCCAGGGCAGCTCGTGATCCTTCTGAACCTCATGGCAGGGCTCCATTTTGGCAGGAGCAAGTCAATACGCTCTCCTGCACATCCACGGCACCCTTCCCACTGATCTCAGAAGACGACCATTTATCACTGTATTTCCCTGACAGAAATACTAAAATAATACCACGCTGGGCTTGTAAGAGGGTGCAAATTAGGGGTAAAAGGATGGGTGGGCTGGCAGCATCTTCAAGGAACAATTAAGGCATTAAGAGTGTGGGGAAATGTTTTGAGAAATTAACCAATCGGTGAGACAATGGGAATTTAGGACCCGACTCGGTTAGGAGATGTTCCTTGAGCACCCTCTGGATCTTGCCCAGAGCATGTGAAAAATGAAAGATTAATAGTATTTCTTGTAGGCAAGACCAGTCAGCTGCTTGTGTATTTTTATGGTGTGCTGGGTACATTTATAGCACTTAGTAATGCCAGCAATGTGCAATATAAAGAGCAACAGATGAGCGTATCGCGAAACAAGGCACTGGCGAGGCAGGTGGGAAGCCGTTTCCAAAATACAGCAGAAAGCAGGCTGGGAGAAGTGTCGTGAGATGGTAAACATGGTATAATAGATCTCAGGGGCTTTAACCTGAGCTCTGAAGCCTCGGGCTGAGTCCCACCAAGGCAGGACCAGGCCCTGCCCACGCTTTCTGCAGCCCCGCTGCCCTCAGGCCCCAGCAGGGACAGCGTCCACGCCGCTCCGTCCCCTCAGAGGGCAGAAGTGATGGTGGAACCAGGGCTGAGGGCAAGGAGGAGGAAGGAGGGGAAGGAGATGGAGCTGCCTCGACTGCACGGAGCAAACGGCACATTTCCCTGATCAGGCAGCCGATGCCTAAGTAGGACACAAAGCGAGCCACCAAGGAAGGTGGCAGATTTCACAAATTAGTCATGGCAAAAATGGTGAATTTCACAGCTTGAAGTGAATTCATGTTATAGGATGAAACAGCAGTAAGTGATTAAGAGCTCTATCTGATAGAAGTAATAAGCATGTGAGCCTTAGTCATCCCAGCAGCCGACGTTCCTCCCTGGCTTCAGCCGAGCCACGGGAGCGACACCTTCATCAGCCCTGTCCTGTTCCTGCTGCTGAGCAGGGGCTGGTGGGCACCACCACCAACAGATGAGGTCCCATGGATGGCTCCAGGAGTTTTCCATCTCCGGGAGGCACAACCCCAGCAGTCCCACAAGAGCCAGAGCAGCCATTCCAGGCTCCTGGTGCCACCACTGAAACCTGGAGCTGTGGCTTCAGCAGCTGAGAACGTGGCATGAGAAGAGCAAGCCAGGGGACAGCAGGGCTCAGGCTTTACCGTGTGACCCCCTCGGTGAACAGCAGAGCGGGAGGATGGCTGAGGGAGGCTGGAAGGAGGGGGGACACTGTTGTGGCACACTCCTGCTGTGCTGGGGACAACCTCCCAGGTCTGGCAGGGCCACTGTTGGAGCCACCTCACGATAACCACACCACAGTACACATCCCTAATAGCAAACAACCATCCAACAGCCCGTTCAATGCCTTGCTGCTGAAGGCCACCAAATTTCCATTATTTCAGGGACTAAAACCCAAGGTCACAAGCCTCTCTGGCAGGCGCTGCTCCTCCCCACCACCCCGGGGTGTTCTCCACACACATGGAAAAACCACCCTCAGAGGGATGGGCCACTCCTGAACAAGGGTGGGAAAATAAAATAAACAAAGTTTGAAGAGAATTAATGTTTCTAAGGCATTTCTGAAGGAATGCCCTTCACTCCTGGTAGGGAACTAGAGGGGGCTTTTAAAAGGGTGGGGTGGGGGGACAGGCCCTCTTCTCCCAAACTGGTTTCAAAACGTGGCCTTTCAGTAACATTCTGCGGATCGATGCTAACTTGGTGCACGGGAGCCAGTTCCCTGTCACACTGATATTAACTAGGCACCTCCTGAGCATGTTTATAGCACAAAGCCCATTAAATATGCAGACCTGACAATTACTGCACCTCCCTTAAAATACTTCATCTGAAACGTGCCTCACAGCATCCACACGTGGTCTGTGACTCCTTATCAGGAAGGATCCTGGCTCGGTCCCCGGGAGGTGGGATTCCCTGCTCCAGGAGAAGGGGCTGGAGGTTGTGCCTGGGATGGAGAGAAGGTGGGCAGGAGCCAGCAGTGACCACCACCCTCAAATCTCCTGGGGCCTGATCCACCAGCCCCCCTTCAGACAGTGACCGACCTCAGGGAAGTCACTTAATGTAAGGAAATGCCACTTGTTGAGAGAGCAGTAATTACTCACCTCGGGAACGGCGGCGGGATCAGTTACACACACAGTGTGAGCGGTCTTTGAGCGCCTGCAATCTGACAGCCTCTTACAGCCAGGAGCTAAATAGAAGTTGCTTTATTTTTTAACAGTGGCTAATTTGAGCCAAAGCTGCAGGAGATACTGGTTTTTAAATTTGGTCTCTTTTAATACCTGCACAGAAATAGTTTGAGAACTGTTGGTTTCTCCTTCTCTTCAGCATGACCCTCAAATGCAAAAACGATCCCCTTCTGAGCCGGGAGAATCAAAGCAGGAGTGACATGTCTATTTAGATGACTAACTTTAGGCATCTATGTTTGAATATTTGATTTAATATGCCTTCATTTTTATATCCCGAGATGGGGATGCTACTTAGCTCAAAGAAGATCAATTAATTTTCTTGCTGCTTTTAAGTTCTGTAATGGAAGATGTTACATAAATTATTATTTAATATACTTTAACAGGGTTTTTTGCATGAGCTGCTTGATCTGCTTAAAGCATATAAATCAGTATGAGCTGAATTAGTAAAATAAATTCAGAAATCTAAAGGGTGCATCGCAGGTTAGACTAGTGCATGAGAAGGGATAAAAACTACATTGCGGGGTTTTTTTTTCCAAACGAGAGCAAAGATTGTTGTTTTGTGAATCTTTGGACATCTCATTTCGTAGGGATCACAAAATCCATTTGTGGAAGGATCTATGAAAGAAAGGGAGAAGCTGGAGGAGCGTCAGGCTGGTGGGTAAGGGGTGGGGGTCTGCGGGCACAGGGGCGGGAGGGGGCTGTGAATCTCAGCTTTGTGCTGCAGTTCAGAAGAGCAGCTCTTTTCCTCACTTTTGCCAGTGCCAAAGGCGCAGAGAGAGGAGCCCTCACAGAAGGCAGCCCATCCTGTCTTGCAGCAGAGACACTTCCCTGCTCTCTCCAGCAAGAGAGGGGACAATCCTGCCCTTACCCCCCACCCCGGGGGTTCTCACCCCCAGCTCCGGGCCCGACCAGCCATTATTCCATCCTCCTCCCTCCCATCCAGCAGGGATTTCCACATCCACCACTCCTAGGGAAGGGTCATTCCCTGCCACCTCTGCCGTGTTTTACAAACACTTGGGTGCTTTTTTCCACTTTTCCCTGAAAGTACACTGTATCACGCTCGCATGCAAAAAAACCAACTCTCCAACAAACTTATTACTTTTCAGGCTTTTCTTCACAGCAGCTTTTCAGACCACATTTTTTCTTGCTAATAGTTCCTCCCCTGGCCGCAAAGCCCCCCCTTGCTGCTTTAAAGAACCAGTTACCACTTACTGGTTCTCATCTGCTTCCCAGTTACGTCTGTAGGAGCCTGGGGAGGAGGCTGCTGCCCAACAAATCACTGCTCCCGCTGCCTTTACATGCCCCCCCGGGCTCCCCAGCATCTCTCCTCTGCTCTCTCTCACCTCCCTGGGTGCCAGGACGGAGGGGTGGCCGCTGTCTCACACTTATTGCCACCGTTCTTCCTTTGTGGGCCGGGGGGAGGGATGTGCTGTCACACACAGACTGACGGTAACATCATCCCACATCTTTAAATACAGAGCTCAGAGTTAATGGAGCAACAGCCAGAGGTTTTGTGTTTGTGATACCGAAAATTTAGATTACTTCTTTTTTTTAAATATTTTTTCAGCATTTAAAATCTAACACAACTTTTGCACCCTTAAAATAATTAATTTGTCTATTTCTTATTAAAAACCTATATTATACTATTTTAATGCTTTAGACTAGCACTGCCCATATTGTTTTGTGTGTGCTGACAACTTCTGGAGGGCTCGGCAACCCCACCACACGAGGTACTGTACGTACACACAGCACCTGGGAACCACTGCCCAGGGAGCCTATAGCTCACGTACAGTTCTTCTGACTCTGCCCCGTGCACAGCAGGTCTGCAGCAGTGATGGCAGTGTGTAAATAGTACCTACAAGTAATAAATCATCACACTGCATTGTTCTAACTATGTTGCTATTAACCTCCATTGCAGCATTTTCACTTCAAAATCCTAGAATCCACTTGTTCAGCCTTTGGTTTACGCTGGGAGAAATGTGAGCTCAGGCTGATGTCAGGAGCTTGTGTGAGGTCTCTCTCATAATACTCGTGTGTCACTAGCGCAGAAATCCATCTGGCTTTCATAAATATTTGATAGGGCTCTATCACCCTCCTCATCATCATTTTGTGCGGGTTGGAGGAGGGTCCCCCCGCGATTGCAGCCCGTCCCCGGGTTGTGGTGGGAAGGCGGTTGGTGATATTTCAATCAGAGCGTTCTTTTAACAAATTCCATTCAAATTCTGTCTGGAAAGGGGAGTTAAAGTTTCATCCTGCTGCTCAGAGAATGAGATGCTAAACGCGGCTCCCCCGGGGCCCGGCTGCAGCCCAGCGCTCGGTGATTTATGGGTCTCCTTCCCCACCCCGGCTGTGACCTTGGGACCTCTCTCTGAGGCGGTGCCGGAGCCCTCGGCAGCATCCCCCATCACTGGGGTGGCACCAGGACATGGGGGTAGCCATCGGGGTAGACCCGTGCGGGGGCAGGTGGCAGCAGGGGGTCCAGGGGAGCCCTCCTTTTCCTGCTCTTACCCAGAGGCGCAAATCAGGGAACATTGTTCTGAAATGACAGGAATTAGGAGGCAGCTGCGAAGCACGGGAAGCACTCACGGAAGAGGTTTAAAATATATTGGCCACAGGCATTTTCTATGGAGAAAGCCACAAAACAGCTCTAATTGGAGGTCTCCAAACAGCTGTTGTGCCCTACCTATTTATACTGGAAAAGTAACTCAGAAGATTATGTTAACATGCGATTAAAAAAAAAAAAAAAAGTTTAAACACTGTTACTGCTCTTATTGATGGTGTTCTGGGGCGCCTATGATGCTTTCCTGAGAAATGTGTGTGCCCGTGGCCAGAGGAGCTGACAACCCAGATTGTAACATACGCCACTTTTAACAGAAAAATTGTGCAATTGAGAGAAATTATTGCCCCTTGAAGATTACATTCATTATGGATTGTAACAGAGATACGTCTTTAGAATGACTGTAGTTCCCTTCAGTTAAATAGCTATTCCAAAATACAATCGGTGAAGCTGATGTGTGGAGCTGCAGCTTCTTTTAACCCGGTTATCAACGGGGAACAACTTTGGGGAAGGTGCGGCAGAACCACGCGGCTCGTTTGTGCCTTTACTCTTTCCAGAATTTTCAAGGACATACCTTCTGGAAATCCTTGTTTGGATGTACCTGTCTGGGTTCCTTAGGGCAGGGAATACTTTTGAAATAAAGAAGGGTGACTTTTAAAATAATGATTTTTTTTTTTTAGATATGTATTTAACCAGTAACTGTCAGAGGTGTTCAGCACAGCAAATGATACAGATTTAGCTTTAAAAGAAAGAAAAGCAAAACTTATTGTTGCTTTTGGTCTTCTGAGTATTGCATCTGATACTTTTAGTGATTGGCATTTACCACAAATGAACCTTCTCTGTAGCCCAGTTGTACCCTGCCCTCACACAGGTCTCTGGAAGCCCTGCTTCTCTCACGCGCTGACTCAGAGCATCGTTGCCTTTAGTCCTTTGTACCCAGGAACCAACCAACCCCCGCTCTGTGAGAGGCTCCTCACCCGGATCCCACTGGAAAAACATTCATCAGGCCCTGGATGGCTCTGAGAAGGGGCGACCCTCACCCAGGGCTTCCACAGAGTCATCCCAAGCTTTTCTATTTTGCTAATAACACAGCTAAAGGTAAACTATTAAAATGGTACAAAATCGTTACCGACAGTGTCACTACTCCAATTCTAGCATTGAAGATGCAGCAGGGTTATAATTAGTGGCTCCTAATTGCTTTTGCCCCACGTGCTGCAGCTCTGGTTGCCCCCAGGCCAGGGTGGCAGCACCCAGCAGTCACGCCGTGATGCTCCGTGGGTACCACACTCTGAAACAGCACTGAGAGAGGGGCATCACACAGAAAGACATCTCCTCTGGCAACCTGGGGGTTGTCCCCACAAATGGGGCATGATTGGTGTTATTCATGCAAACCTCCAGCTCCTCATCCTGAAGTGACTTTGAGATTTTGTAGAATCACAGACTGGTTTGGGTGGGAATGGACCTTAAAGCCCCCCCAGTGCCACCCCCTGCCCTGGGCAGGGACACCTCCCACCAGCCCAGGTTGCTCCAAGCCCCCTCCAACCTGCCCTTGAACCCCTCCAGGGATGGGGCAGCCACAGCTTCTCTGGCCAACCTGGGCCAGGCTCTCACCACCCTCACACCAAACAAGTTCTTCCCCACATCTCAGCTCCATCTCCCCTCTCTCAGTGTCAAACCCTTCCCCCTCATCCCATGGCTCCCCTCCCTCATCACGAGGGAGTGTCATGGATGGATTCCTTCTACAATCCATCCTATGGGCTTTGGGCCAAACCCTCTTGGCTGGACGTGCCTCGGTACCCACTGCTCCTGCTTCCTGCAGTTCTCCTGACACCTCTGCCAGCAGGACAGAAAGCCAGACTCAGCAAGAGGGGGAAGAGGGAATTCATGCCCCATTGGATGGGAAGGGGGTGCCTGACAGAGGGAATACATAAGAGAGAGCGACCGAGGAGGCAGCTGGGCTGGTTCAAAGAAACGGCTCTGCCTCCTGGTCCCATGTGGCTCAGACATTACCCAGAGCAGAAAGAAGTGCTCTTTCCATCTGATCCGGCTCTTCCCTGCCTGATTGAAGCCCCCCCTCTCTTGTTCCCAGCAATATGCCATCTCACGGGCTCATGACCCCGCAGTTACGCTGCGCTGGCACCTTCCCTCTTTGGCTATCAAACTGCCCTGGCGCTTTCCTTTGCCAGGGCTTCTTTCTCCCCACTAATATCTCACCTAAACTTTTTCTTTCTTAGCTTCAGGCCATTGCTCCCTGGCCTACAATTTTCTGAGACTGTGAATAATTCCCTCCCTTCATTTCTGTTGTTACCTTGAAGGTATTTATAGGCTGTGATCATGATCCCCCTGAGCCGTCTCCTTCGCTGGACTCTATGAATTTAGCTTTCTCAGCCTCTTCACACACTGTGTTCTCTAATCCACCTATCATTGCCCTCCTTTGTTTTCATCTGCTTCTTTTGAAGGTTGGTAACTAGAAATACACAGCACCGTGGTTTTACATGTCTGTTATTTAAATGGATTTACTTGCACTTCCCCCAGTTATCTGTATTTTCTAACCCAGCAGGGCCGGTTTGGTTTATATTGGTTTACTTTATGAAATATCTCTCTCCTCTCCGAATTTAATTTTGCAAATGAAAATACACCCAACAAGTCTCCATTTTGCTGCCAAGTTATAGAGAGAAGGCAGCAAGGCTGGAGAAGGCAACTGACAGAAAAGACTAAAAGGTCAGTTTTCATTTGCTGCCCAAGCCTTGCCCGAGTTCTGTGCAGGAGGAGGGCTGTCCCCAGGACTGTCCCTGTGCCCTGGGGCAGCATCTCTCTCTCTGCCCTTTGGGGGAGTCACATCAGCTGCCTGCCCCCCGCCCTCCGTTGCTCCATTCAGCGTGCCTTCCTCTGCTTTATCACCAAAATAGGCAGTTCAGTCCTACAGAAAATTCTCATTTTGGTTTCATTTAAGATCAAAAGTCTCAGTTTTAAAATTTGCCATGTAATACAAAATTATTGGGAAGGAAAAAAATCAATTTTTGGAAAGTAGGAACACTCCAATGAGATGTTTTTTCCCTACCCTGGGTGCTGTGATTCAGCTCCTGTGACTCTCCCTGTCACCCCCCAGCTCAGCCGGGCGCTGGGCTCCACCAGGCACTGCTGCCCCTTCTCAGCTCACGGCTCTCCCTGAAGTTTGTAACAAAAACACAAAGGACAAACACAAAAAGCCTCTGGAAAAGGTTGTGTCACGCCACGGAAAAGGAGACCGTGCCTGGGAGTGAGACCTTTGCACGGGGAAAGAATTACAGCTCTCCCAAAGCATCAGGAAGGTTGCGATGAAGGGAGAAGTTTGAACCTGAATTTGTAAAGTTACGTCATAGTAAGATTCCTAACAAAGTCAAAGTGATGGGAAGGTGGAGAAAGCTTCCTAGACAGCAGCACGTGGGGCTGTGTGGATGTGCCCAGGATTGGATTTCTGCCCGTCTGCGCTCACGGCGATGCCTGCGCAGAACCTGACACTAATGATGTCCCTTGTAAGACACAACAATCTGTCACCGTAACCAGCGCCTCTCCGCTGCCTCCCTCTGCCTCCCACCGCCCCCCTCTCGCTCTACTCAGTCCTTCAGTGTCTGAAACAACTGCCTCTTCTTGTCCTGGGCTCCTTCTCAATTTAGAATGAGGGTCTCAGTTCTGGAAGATCATGAGAAATAATACCCTGTAACAATAATACCGTGTCTAAAATAACTTATACTTTGTTCTACACTGGTTTATTGAAAAAAACTCCAATGAGTAATAGTAGCAATGTGTATGAGGGCTGCTGTCATACCTAAACACTTTCTAAAAGATCTCCTATCTTCATACAGTACAAATATTTATTCTTAGCAATACTTCCGATTTTATGAAAGCCCCGACAGGCTTCATACAGCAATAGGAGGAGACTGCTAACATCTGCAGGGCTCCATCCTGCAAAGAGAATTGAACTGTCAGAGTAATTAATTTTTCTGTTCAGTGGTTGAACCAACGTGAGCAGGGGGAAGCCTTGCTTCAGATACGTCCAACAGACAAGTGAACGGCTCATTTTTATCACCAAAACAGGAATCTTCAAAGTTAAAACTAATTTCCAATACAAAAATTATTTTTTTTTTTTTGCTTACAAGCATCAAAATGAAACATTTGGGGTGTGTTTTTAAGTTTAGAGTAATTTGTAAGATGTCTAGTCAGTTGCTACACTCATTTAAAAAAAAAAAAGCAAGAAACATAAAGTTCAATTTACAAACGTTTTGCGAATGAAAGATCCCAGCAAGCTTTAGCAAGAATGAGAAGAAACTATCATCTCCTGCCTCTCAGGAGTTAAACCAGTGTTTTAAACCAATGTTTTTAAAGGACACCAACATGCACTCTGGAAATAGGCTGCTGCTTCTGTCTTCTAGTTAATTAATAAACTCAAAATGTTTGAAATATACATTGCAAGACGACTTTATTTTAATTTGCCCAGCAGAGGCATTGACAGCTGCAGGACGACACTGCACCGAACTCTCCTCCTTAATGACATTTTCTTTTTAATAATCATTGATCCACACAAATTTGCCAGTGCCTAACGAGGAGCTCATCACTCACCTGGCTCGCGAGATGCTCTGCCGAGGGCCCAGCGTGGGGCAGAGCATCTCGTCTGCCACAGAATTGCGGGACAGGTTGTTTTCTTAATTTATTGCTTGAAGAACTAGCCAGTCACTTCCAGTTCTTCATGCGTGCCCGGCCACGGGAGTCTCCTTTGGAGACTCCCGTGGCCGGGCACGCATGAAGAACTGGAAGTGACTGGGACAGGGTGTGTGATGAGTCCCTCATCCTGGACCTGGGATGGGGAAGCACGGCAAAGCCCTGCTTTTCCCTTTCTCTGCCCTAGGTCTGGCCCTGGAGTCATCTCAAACAGTTATGAAAGCAAACGCCTGGTGGAAATCAAGTGGTGACCTGTGGTGTGAGAGCACACTTAAAGCCCTGGAAAACCCATGGTGGACATTACAAAGTCTTGTCTTGGAGGAGAAGGTACAAAGTCTTGTACCTGCCCGCTGCTGTACAGAGCCCCACGGGGCATAACCCTCTTCACAACCTTGGGAAGAAGAGAGATCAGCACCATAGTGTGACTTCTCTCCCGAGTCCTACAGTGGAAAGAGAAGGGCTCCCAGTCCTTTCCCAGAGAATCCCCTGGATTAGGGGAGGAGAAGCCTTTAGGATCCCCCTGCAGACCACAGCTGCCTTTTCCAGCGATTCCCAACAGTATCCACAGGTTAGCAGACACATAATGCCCCATTTTCTGCCGTTCCTTCCCCGAGTTGCTGTCCCTGGGTAGGAGGAAGGTTTAAGGTTCTTCCCCCCTTTTTGTCTCCTGAGCCCTACCCTGATCTCATCCTCTGCAGCTACACACGCCGTAAACCAGGCACCTGAGCGTGGTTTATCTCAGCAATATTCCATTTCTGTGTCAGACTTTAGGTCAGGTGGTAATTTTGGGTGAGGTATCGTCTGCAGAGACGACAAATGCAAGAAGCAATCTTTCTCCCAGCAGAGGATAAACTGGATGACCCAAGTGATTTTCTCTGTCACTACTATCTGTGTTTCTATTACGGAATAAACCGCTGGACAGGGAGAAGGATTTAACGCTTTGACTCTAGTGATGGATACTGCCACAAAGCTCAGCTTAGTTCATCTCCTCGCTGCCTTCTGAGGGGCACAACGTGTCCAGCAAAAGAGCAGCAATTCTCTCCTGTGCAGAGGTGATCTGTAGAGTACGTTCCCCCGAAGGGTATCACAGGCTGCAAAGCTGCTGGGCTTGGATGGCTCAGAAATATCTGTCTGAACTTAAGAGGCAAATTTTGGCTTTCCTTATCTTCAGTCTTTCCAAGACATGAATTCCTAAGACTTGTGTACTGTCCATACAGCTCTAGAAATGCTAAAGTGGGGAGAGTTCAGAGGTTACAGCTTTTCCCATCCCTGGAAGCCTGAAGCACATCCACAGGCTGCCCATCACCCGGCTCAGGACAGGAAGAAAGCAGAACTGATGCCAGCAGAAAACTCCTCCACCAAACAGCCCGTTATTAACATCCCGTTCGTTATATGGTGAAGGTCTCAACGGGTCAGCCTGTTACTTCACTTTTCCAATGAGAATGCCATCGCTCAGCTCCTACCACCAGCGAGCTGCCAGCCCCCAGCCTGCTGGTTGCTTCTCCAGGCAGCTGGAGGGAAAAAAACCTGAGCAGGTTTAACAGAGGGAACCAAAGATAATTATGTTTATAGTTTATAGATGTGAAGGTGACTCGCAGATGTTTATACTGCCCAGACCGAGAAATGCTGTTACAGGAAACAAGACATCTCAATCCTACAGTATCCTATTTTTTTTCTGCGATGTAAAACTCCACAGTACCAGAGGGTGAATAGTTTTCTTCTGCTCTTAGCCCCTCAATTCTATTAAGAAATCCTTGAATTTTATTTCCCTACCTCTTTCTTTTTTTCTGTTTACCAGACAGAGAAATGCTTCACGTAAAGCTCCACTGTAGTCAGTGAGTGTCTCTAGCTGGCACTGGATAACACTGTCATCATGATTTAGGGTTTCGCTGATCGTACTTTATTATTTTTGTATTTTGCAGAAGGTTTTAACTCTCATTTTATGTGTTCATCGAATTGTTTAAGCTGAAGGGGCTCTCAGTCTCCACTGCCATACCAAAGGAAGCAGAGGAGGTTATTACCATGCCAGCCAGCCAGCCCGAGCAGTGCCTTTTAGCCAGATGTAAATCCACAATTATAAATCACCGTGGGAAGGGGAATGGCAATCACTGCCTTTTGATTTATTGCCACGATACTTTTCATATAAATATACTGACCAGAATAGGGAATTTAGGTGTCTTTTCTGTGTCTTTATGCAGTAAAGATATCTCTTCAGAGCACCATTTGTGCTGCAAGTTAAGAGAGTATCTCTGAATAAGAACTACTCACGGAAGAAATAGGAGATAGTGCCAGGCTATGCACAGCAGAGGGATAAAGGCCATTTGCGGCGTGGTGTAACTGCGTGGGGCTGTGCAGGGTCTGCAGATGGGGCTGTGCAGGGTCTGCAGAGGATGGGGCTGTGCAGGGTCTGCAGAGGATGGGGCTGTGCAGGGTCTGCAGAGGATGGGGCTGTGCAGGGTCTGCAGAGGATGGGGCTGTGCAGGGTCTGCAGAGGATGGGGCTGTGCAGGGTCTGCAGAGGATGGGGCTGTGCAGCACGTGCAGTTGTGTTCCCTACAGTAACACACAAACTGCTCCCCCTGCTCCGATGGGAAGGGCTGTCCTGGGAGCTGCGGGGCAATCACAGCTTTAGTTCCTGCTTTTCTGTAGACTTCTGTGGCATTTTTTGCCAGTCATTGCATTTCATTGCCCCTAAGTTTCTTCATCTGTAAAATAAATCCTTTGAATACAATTGGATCAGCTTCATACAGCAAATTACATCTGATGCTGAATCATGTCTTTTATCTCTCTCTCTGCTTATTTTTATTGTGAGCTCCTCAGGGCAAAGACTATCACTCGAAGACTCATATATAATAAAAGTGTCTTTAGCACCACAGATCCCATTCTCAGGGACTAGAAGCTTACTGTAATAAAAATAAACAAATGTGATCGGCCACTGGAATTAAAATAAAGCATCCAAACCAAAGAAAATCTATCCTTATGACCCTGTCTCATGAATATACTCCCCCCCGAAAGCAGATATACTGTCTGGGTGCATCCCTGGACAGATGTAAAACAGTGGCTACACTTCAGCCTTTGGCCAACTGGAAGCAGTAAGAAAAGCTTTTTTCCCCACAGCAGAACCACTAAGGAATAAAATAAGGAAGGCCGCAAGCCAGGCAACAGAGTGCTCGATAGTTCAGTGACCTTCACAAGAGACCAGAAGGGAACATCACTATTCCTGAACCCCTGTTTTCTATGGTAGGAACAGGTTTGCTAATCTAAACATACCCGAGCCAGAGAAAAATCTTAAAAGGGATTTTTCTGGCCATGCAGATGCACAGGGGGTATCTGGGCCAGAGATCTGAGGACACACACAGGTCTGTCTCTTCCTAGCGCCAGGGCTACCAGCCAGGTTTTGTGGCATCCCCACACAGCGCGGAAAGCCTCATTAAAGGAGTGCTTTCTTAGAAGGCAGAGCTAAAATCTTGTCCTTACTGAAAATGCCATCTCCTGATACAGACACAGAACAGAGATACGACCGGAACAGAAACATGAGGGGGATTTGGTGTGCTGAGTGGTTTCAGAGCATGTTTACTGTGCTTCACCTGGGCAGAAATCCGAGGAATGGCAAAGATGGAAATACTTTCCTTTTTAATGCCTAGATTTGATAGCTCTGAGCATTAATTACAAATAAATTCAGAGGAGATAATAGGCTCATTAGGCTATAGGAACGCTCTTGAAAACTGCGCTGGAGGGTTGAGGTCAGTCCCTTCAGTTTAAGCACAAGCTTTTTGCTCAGACAAAACTCAGTTTGGTTACAAGTCCCGAGCCCAGGGTTGTGCCCTAATGACAGGCTCCTGAGGCATTGCTCATTATTTTTCATACATATTAAACTCATTTTGATCACAGAAGAGGTCTCTGGGGTCAGCAAATGCCTATGATGCTCGTCCCCTTTAATGGCATTAACACCTGATGTGGCACTGGCTTCTGCAGTTCTGCTTGCTGTGTCCACATTTTACAGAACACTGTTTTCTTCCAGAAAAAAAACCCAACATTTCATTTCTTGCAATCAATGCTCATTTTTGTAAATTAGGGGTTGAATTGTGTCCAATTGTTCTCCCCTTTTTCTCCCCTCTGGGGTTATTTGCAATGTAGCTTATGCTACTGTCTGTGTAGCTGCTGCGTGCTTTACAGGAAAATGAAATCATTACACGTAACACAAATTACTAGACCTCTTTCATAATCACACACTCTTAATTGGCATATAAGCACTAAGATCACTGTAATACATGCAGCAAAATGTCTCTGACTCGTTTTTTTTCTCCCAGGTTTAAAGGTCAATGAGAATATTTTTCTTTAATTTGACAGGCACACAAGAAATAATGCAAGACTCATTTATGGTCAGGTAATGCACAAAGAAATCTATAAATCAAGCTAAGGGGAATATTAGATCATGCTCATATCTGAACCCATCTGGCTTAGTTCACGAAAGAATCAATATGAGGCAGAGAGCTCAGTATTACTCGTGATTTATGCTCTTGCGTCTAAGGGGAGAAACATTTGCAATTTTTAAGTCGCTTCATCTGAAACAAAAGGCTATGAAAAAGAAACTACAGTCGGCTATTAGAACATGGGCATTGGTGAGTAATTTGATGAGAGATTATAGCTGCTGGAGGACGGGATGGTTCCCGTGGTTCCCTCCACCTCATGACTCAGCACACTGTTGTAGTGTTTTGATTTTCCTCCCCCCAAGGTGTATCATTACGGAGCTGTTAAGAAGTAAGATTAGCCAGATTGCCACGAGTTTGATTTTTGTAGATGGACTGCGATTGATAGTTCTCAGGCCCTGTACTGTTAAAAAATACAGCGTATCGTAACAGCTTTTCTTCCCTGCCTTCTTTCAAACACCACTTCCACCAATAAACCCCACACCAGAAGCGTATTGCGGCCCAATATTCGTCCTACCCCACGCCCCATTACACACATAAGCTTTAGATCCTTCTGCAAACGCCCAGGATTTAGGTGAAAGCTTTCTACTTGTGTCCTCCATCTCTCAACTAAATAAAAGCCTTCGGTTGGCCTTAAGTTTGTCCTCCCCACGAGGCAGGAGGAGAAGTGCCAGCCCACACCACAGAATGCCGCGCCGATGCTTGGGGGGGAGGCAGAGAGAGATTTCACAAAGCAATTAGAGTATGGAAAACAGATATTGCAGTGACAGGTGCCCTAAAAGTATCAGGGGAGCTGGGGCAAGTAAAGCATCCCTTTCAGCTGCAGTGATTTGTTTTACACACCACGCAAACGTCCTTCATACAAACACCCAACGCAGCTTAATTTAAATCCAGAAAGGCAGTTAGACTAAAGGCAGAGCCTGACATATTTTTCTCCCAGCTTATGTGTACAAGTAGAATCAATAATTTTCCCAGCATATGTTGATAAATTATTACATCAGCCCATATTGATCTGGCCAAAGAAGAAGGAGGTCAAAATAATGGAAATCAGATGGTTGTGATTAGAAATGCTTGGGATATTCATTTGGAAAAGGTTGATAGCTGAAATGGTCCATGGGCTTTACACTTATTGATTTCATAAATAGAATAAGCCTTGCTGATCCACAACAAGGTTACTTGTACAGGTATTTCAGGGGGTTGTGCTACTGAAAGCCAGTCTATACATCTTCTCTATGTGCTTGAGTTATATTTTAGCCCAGTGCTCCTAACACATTCATTTTAAACACCTGTTCCTTTCAGCCACTATTTTCTACTGCATTTTGCTACCGAGAACCCTTAGACTTTGTTCTGGTAGTAGGCCAGTCCTCTTTCTAGTACTCATTTAAAAGGTTTTCATATGTTTGTGTCATTATTAATAATGAATACGCTCATTCATTTAGCCCTGCTTTACAAGCACTGGGCAGGCTCCAGGAGCCTCCCGCCTGAGAAGCGATGCGTCGGGGCCGTGCTATCCATTCATTCTCGGGTGTATCTTTGTAGCAGAGGGTAACACATCAGCGTTCCCACCTTTCAACCCAAAAAGGCTCCAGAACATTTCCCAGGCTGGAGAGGGCAGCGTGCCTGCTGGCTGACACCAAATCCTGCCTCCCAGGGAGGCACCGCCGGGGAGCAGAGACTGGCACCCCACTCACTACACACCATAGAGAGGAAAAAAAGAGGCAGAATGGGATTTACCTGAGCCAGACACGATGTGGGTACAAAATCCGCAGCTTCCTCTGCCTTTTTCTTCACACCACAGGAGTCTCTTCTCTTTCAGGAGTCCCACTGGTCTCCTCCCTCACTACCTGTACTGCCCAGGCACTATTCCCCCACCAAGGCTCAGCTGCCCTTTGGCAATCTCAGCCGTCTCCTACCATGGTTTCGCCCTTAACGTGCTCTCCATCTTTCTCCAAAAACCTCACCCACCAGCCAGCAGCCCCTCTCATCTGCGGGGTGGCCTTTTGCAATGCTGGTCCCCAGACCAACCATGTCCCCTTCAGGGCTGCTCCCTCTGCCCAACAGCCTCAGCTGGGACAGGAGAGGGACCTGCAAGGCCTTTGAAAGCTCTTGATGAGGGTGATCCCTCCCAGCTGGGGCTTGTGAGGATGGAGGGGACCAGAATCTGCTTCACCTGTTCTGTCACAGCAACCTTTCTGCCCCCAGGAGCAGCTGGGGCACTCCACCTGTTCTGTCACAGCAGCCTTTCTGCCCACAGGAGCAGCTGGGGCACTGCCTCTGGGGAGGGTAGTTGAACTGAACATACAATGCAGGTATTATTGCCTGGATTCCCAAAGAGAAGCAGAGCTCTGCTCCATTGCTGGACACGGTGGGGTTGGTCACCTCCCAGCGTTTCAGAAGTCCTTCTAAAGTGGGGTAACACAGGAAATGTGTGCGTGCGGATATGGCTCATTGAAAGTCAAAAATTCTTAGCCCATTTTCTTTCCATGCTTGGGATTTTTCCAAGGTTTCTCTCAAGCATGAGAAACCAAATATGCTTTCCTTAAGGTCTTTAGATGTTCCTTGCCCTGGTTCTGGTGTAATGAACACCAGCTGAGTGTTGAGGTGACATGAGTTACGAAGCCCGGGCCACGCGGGGCAGCAGCAGAGTGTGAACAATGCAAACATCCATAGGTACTCCTCGTTTGCCATGAGTGGAAGGTGATTCTGAAAATGAATTCTGTATTTATTCCCAGTCATCCTTCCCCACGGCCAAAGCTCAGGAAGCTGTGTGCTCTGCCCTGCCCGTGGCACGTCTAGCAGTCATGGGGGTTGTACTGCCGGGGTGACAACAGTCATCTTCCAGAGAGGTGGGAAGTGAGACAAGCTCCATAGCACGTGTCTGGACCCCTCATACCTGCCCTATAGCACAATAGCATGGCATAACAAGTTTTATTGGTAACTCGGTGCAGCAGCAGCATGACCTCTGCCTTATTTAAAGGCACAATAGCATGGCATAACAAGTTTTATTGGGTAACTCGGTGCAGCAGCAGCATGACCTCTCTACCGGGTTATAGTTATGAGCCTCCCCTGGAGATTCAGCTGTTCCTTCTGGATAAGACCTATTGTACTTGTTACCTGCTCTACAATAAGACGTCTGGACCACCATTATCCCGCACCAATTGCATAGGGGTTTTTTTTTGCCTGACTGGGATTCTGTCATCCTAAAACTCACCACGATGAGCAGCATGAGAATGAGCAGGGCTGGGGTGAAACGGGGGAGAAGCCCTGGGTCCCCGTCGGCGCTGCTGGAGCGGGGGGATGTGGCAGGGCTTTGGGGTCCTTTCGAGAGCAGAAGGGCAGCGGTCCTGTGCGTGGCGAGGTGAGCACTGAGCACTTCCAAGGCAACAGAGAGTAATTCGGTCCTTCCACGGAAAGGAGACAGGATTTCCCCAGAGGGGAGCCTGGTGTGGGTACAATATCCAGGTGATGGTGTTTATGTATCTCTTAAAAGGGCATGTTATTCCCAATGCTGATATCTCTCTGGCCACAGAGGCTAAACTATTATTTCTTGCTCATACTTTTTGTTTGTTTTTTTTTTCCTTCCCCCTGCAAACCTTCACTTCTTTAATGCTTGTTATTTAGAAACCTTGTGTTATGTAAATAAAAGCCGTGACCTTTGCCTTTCCAGGGGCTGGAGCTGAGTCAATGCAGAGCAGTGCCAGGAGAGGCGGGAGCAGGCAGGGTTACAGCACATTTTAAAATGCCATTTTCTTGCTTGTAATTTATTCTTCTTACCTCTAGCGTTCCTCTGCAGAGATATTTATAAAAATAGGTGTTCCACGCACTGTATATCACGGGTTTATTTAGGACTGTTGTTGAAGATTTACACTGCTCAAAAGAGCAGTGATAGCGGATAATTCCATTTGCAAGCTTCAACAAATGTTCCAGGGAAAGTGCTGTTATCACCGTGGAGAATTTTAATGGTGCCAGAGTTTACAGACAACTTCTTTGGCAAACCAGGCTGCAGCAACAGACACCTCAGCGAGTTCTTTTGCCAGGGGTGGTTTTCTGGTTGGTGCTGCAGCCTGTTGAACACACGTTACAGCTGCCTCCCAGCTCCAGAATCCTCAGAGCTGCTTTTTTCCTGCGGCGCTGACCCCGTTCCTCATCAACACCTACCAGGGACTCCCCTTGAACCTTCACCAGCACCTCCCTGTGACTGGGGAATGCCCTCACGGCTCGGTCTGATAGAAAACGTCTCGTTATGGCAGCAGAAGTTTTGGCTTTGCCATTGCAATAAGGAAAACTAATAATAACTTTACATAATATGACACAAGGTGAGCGTGGGAGAAGCCGGGACGAGGTACCTCCTGCTCTCTGGGAGACGCCCCATTGACCATCGCCTCATTAACCACGGGATTCACTATTGCAATTAATTAATACAGTGCTTTAGTGATCTGGTACCAGCTGTTGGAGGGAGCTGTTGGAGGGAGCCCCCGCCAACAGAGAAACCCAGACCCCACGGATCCCCACACAACCGTCCACGGGGGCCTGGAAAAGGGAACTGGGGCTGCCCCCTCTCCATGGTGTTCCTTTCCAGCAAATCCACTGGGTTTTGGTGTTGCCCATCTGACATCCCTTCATTAGCACTGGGAAAGCTGGTGAATGTCAGCCCGAGCAGTCCTACTGGAAACCCTGCAAGATGCCAACCCTGCAAGATGCCACACTGCTCCTCACTGATTTTTTTTCCCTTTCTCTCATTGCTTTTATGTTGTCAGCTAGAACAAAAGGAGTTTCAGCTAATTATCTGTGTATTTGCTGAAACCACTAACCTACATCCCAGCTAGTGCAGAACAGTTGCTTAACTGAAGTTCTTGGCAGCTTTACACACCTTCTGGTTGTAAGTTTAAAAAAATCTATTCCCGTTTTCAGATTTGCATATGCAATTTCCTCTTATATAAAAAATAAACATTTTACCTTTTTCACTATTCTCCAGTAATTAAGGCAAAGGGGGAGGATTCAGTAGCTGGAATATTAACCTGAACTGTGGGAAGTCCAGACTCAGCCTCTTCTCCACAGATTTCCCACTTCTCTAGGCGAGTTCTTCAGGTTTCTCTGCCTCAGCTTCTCCTTTGTAAAATGGGAGCAGTGATGTTGTTTGCATGACTATGGAGTGTGAAAACCTCAGCTATGGCAGGGCCAGGGAGGGTGCAGGTGGCCAAAGGGACAGACTGTTACTGCAAGAGCAGAACATGGAGGGGCTTAATCTGAGTTGGTGTTTTGAAAATGTATTTACCTCCACATATGTGACTTTCTTTCGGTGCTGTTCTTTCTGGATGGGCTGTTCCTCAGCTGAATCGGGTTCTTCAGTTCACTGCCCAGCTCAGAGCCATTATTGCCAGTGCAGTGCAGGCAGGATGGGTGGGTAGATGTTCTCACTGCTTGGGTTGTGCCGTCCCCAAACAGCAGACCCCGGAGTTCCATGGATGGCCTTTTGCAGGGAAGCACGTGGCACAGCTGGAACTCAATTCCCGTTTCCACTGGTTTTGTGTAGGGCTGTGACCTTGCATCCAGCATCCACAGAGGTCGCATGCAAAGTCACAGCCGCCCCACCGATGGAGAGAAACTCAATGTCACCATCCATGCACCCACCTCGTCCTTCATGGTCATTAAGTGGGAATTTTCTCCTCCTGGACAAAAATTAAGCGTGTGCAGAACATGGAGATTTTTACCCTGGGTGTGGAGGGAGAGGGTTCAGATGTCTCTCTTCCTGCAGATAATTGCTTAGCTTAATGAGGAAGTTTTGCAGAATTTTTAACCATTGCTTCTGTGCCTTGTTTAATTATTTGCATATGGCATCACCAAGTTAAAAAGAGTGTGCCTATACAGCACTTCTCACTCCTGTATTAGACATTAATGAAAGGAAGCAGGAGGATAAGTTTCTCGCTAATGATGATGGAAAATTACCTTCTAAATCCTAGAGGTGTCTTGAAAGGTTCACCAATGAGATATAAAGGCTCGAGGAGAAAGATTCAGCACAAAATACCGCCCAGGCCCTTTTGGGCTGTTTCTCTGAGAGATCCTGTTCCCGTGGGGTTCTGTGGGTCTGGGGGAGGTGGCACAGAGTGAGCAGGAGCAGCAGGACCTGAGGGGCCACGGCACACACAGTGTGTGTGTGTGATGCTGATACACACGGCGCAGAGGATGCCGGCGTGGCACACGCTGCAAAGGTTACACGCCTGGGGACCTACAGCCAAAGACAGATTCATGGCTTTTTGCTTGGGGTTTTTTTTTTCAGTCTCATGCTGGTGAAAAGTTGAGTGTCTGGAGAGGGAGAACGCTTTATGCATTAGTCATAACGTGTGGAAGGGCAGCAAATCCACAGTCGGGAGCACAAGGGAGGAGAAAAACAACCTAGTTCTTTTCCTCTCTCATCTGCAAAATGCTCGGTGAGATTCCTCTGGGGCAGCTCAGCCAGCCCAGAGAGGGTCACGCTCCACTCACACCAAGCCACCCTCTGCTGCACCATCTCCTTTGCAATCTTGGGTGTTTCTTCTCCGGTAAGACCAGTAAGCCAAACTGGGAAGAGCCAAACTGGGAGTGAGGGTCAGGGGATGCTGCTGACATGGCTCAGCCATTTCCCCCAGACAGATACCCAGTATCACTTTGGGGCGTTCTTCATTTTCCTCACTGACAGGCTCCTAATTTTGTCTTAAGAGCACCTGGATCCCTCTGCAGATAAACCAGCCTCTGACAATAAGGCTGCTTTTCTCAGCTACTTTCCAGAAGAGTTTAGCAATAGCCCACACACTCTCAGCCTGAGAATTCCTCCCCATGCTCTGCCTACGGTTACTGTTTGCCTGCTGCGTCCCCCAAGTCCCCTGGGTTATTACTTTAACGTCTTTGACATTAAAACACTTTACCAGGAAGTTGCTCATTACACATAGGCAGAATAGGGAAAAAAGGGTGAGGCAAGAAGGAGAAAAGGATAAACAGGGGCGGCAAAGAAGATACCGTTAATGGTTTGAGCCAAAGTAGCTTCTTTTTTATGTTTCAGTAGGTCTCTAAAACACAAATACATCACAACCATTAGTCATCAGATGCACAGTTTACTTACATTAGTCCTGATGCTCTCAATTTGTTCTGTTTTACTGATCTCTAATAATATTTTGCACACAATTACGGTGTTGCAGTTACAGTGCACTTATGTGGGAAAGAAGCTCTTTAGTGCTTTCTTCACGCAGCGTGTGCTGGGAGCGTGGCAGAGCCAGAGCTAATGGTTCCAGGAGGGCTGAGTTCCTCCCTGTGTGGCAATGCAACACGGAATAATACAGTCACGATGCTACTGAAAAGGGATGCAAAGTTCATCTGTAAAAATAAATAATAAAAAACATTAACTACTTTAAAAAAAAAAAAAGAAGTACTGGCTGTGAGCTGGGAAAGTCCAGAATGAAGCCTAAAATGGTACATTAGCCCTGCTGTTACACCTGAGTCTTTGGGGGATCTGACACTGGGTCCAGCTCTCCTGGCACAGCCCGCACGTCAGACCACAGCGACGTGGTGAACGCTCATAAACTCCAGTGACTGTCAGCCCTGAGCAGAGCCACGGGGCTGGAAGGCTGCTCTCTGGCACCACAGGAGCCCCTCTGATGGCTTCTCCGGTCTGTTCCATCAAATGTCTCCAGCGAGGTGGGACACCCGGAGCAGCATGGCCGAGTTCCCCTTCTACCCACAGCTTGTGGTGAGTCGCCAGCCCATACACTGCTAATTGCAAGGAGGATAGAAAAAAATGTGCAGCCTGATTTGACTTTTTTAAAAAAAAGAATAGATATTTTCCTCAAATCCTACGCTGTTTTTCCTCTACTGGAGTCACACAAGCATAAGCTGTCGTCTGATGAGGCAGCAGAACCTGCAGTGATTACTAACAGGTAGATTGCAAGCTCCAGATATTTCCCTCTTGCTCGGGTGAGTAGAGGCATCGGGCTGGAAAGGAAGGTGCTAAGGAGCCAGGACCTGCTGTCAATGAACTCTGGTACCAGCCTGGGGTGTCAGGAGGCCTCCCCTGGGAGGCACCAAGAATGGTAAAATTCATTACCGAAAATCAGGGTGATGAAAGGAGTCCCTTGTAAAAGGAACATTTCATAAGGAATTCCTTTCACCGCCCCGGAAGGCACAGAACCTGCTGTGTATCCTACAGAGTGGGCAGAGAGCGGGCAGGGTCTGGATCAACCCGAGGGAAAATTCACAGGAAGAACATCCTTCCTTCTTAGACCCGGAGTTCCCTCTGCTGAGGAGATTTATGGCTTGCATTTACCACATCAAACCCATGCGGCTCCAGGGTTTTTCCTGGGAGATGGAGTCCATAAGAGTATTTTGTATCAATATACTGTATATCATGCAACATGTATGTGCTATAAAATTATAGCAATATTCACCCTATTCTTTTTGGCAATACAGGACCCAGAACTTAACTTTGTCAAGGAAAGCACCTCTTAGATCACAGAATTATGACCAAAGAATACATTTTCTGAAAGGTATCATTTTGTTAAAAAGCCATTTTGGCAAAGAAAATTGACTTGCTCTAATCAAAACCACAACGCTCTTAGGATGTGAAATGAGAGAGAGGTGACTGTACATCTATGGGCATCTGAGTGTAAAACAGCAAAACGAGATTAGCTGTGAAATGAAGGAACAGGAGGGCACTTGCTGTTATCTCCCTCCAGCTGCCCCCCAGAAGGGAGAAATCCCACCAGCGAGCACCTCTCTGGGGTAAAGAAAAATCCTCCATCATCTCCTTTTTCTGTTTCACTGATTTCAAGTGCTCAGAATTCTTGAATGACGCTCTCCAAAATAATGAGGTTTAAAAATAGTAAATGTCATAAACGCTTTCTGGATTTTATTTCATAATCAAAATAATTGCAACACTATTCAAGGTTAAGTGCCTTAATATTATTAATCATTCATTCCCTGTGATTGAATGCAGGGTCAGCAGCACTCACACCAGTCCTGGCTCCTACCCCTTTCTTAACAGCAGTAGCACAACTTGGCCGCCTCCAGCGACTCTTGCAAAACATTAGCTTTTGTAACATGTCTGGAAAGTCACCAAGTTTGGGTTATTTTCAGTTTACGTGGGAGTAAGCTCCAGAAAAAGACCTGGCTGGGGAATTCTCCAGCAGCAGGATTTTCAGTAAGAAACTGCCCTTTTCACAGAACTGAAGTTTTCTATGTGGAAAAGAAAAGTTTGGAAAAATACATTTTTTCCCTGGGAGAATCAAAGCGAAGGCTCTCCCGGCTGCTGCCTCCACACTCCTCAGTCCCACCTTCAGCACAAAGTGGATTTATAGCAGCTCTCCAGAAAGGCTGCTGGAGGTTGGCAGTGCCGGCCGAGGGAGAGGATGGAGCAGGAGCTGGAGCCCTCTGTCCCCCAAGAAAACCCTCGGCAGTTCTCAAGCTGTCTGCACAGCTCTCCAAGCACAGTGAAAACCCCACTTGAGGGCCCAGTAAATTACATTTTTCTGAAAATCCATTTCTACAAAGTTCTCCCTTTGACCTTTTGTCCTGATTCAATACACCTCGTTCCCCAGGGGAAAGGGTTTCTGTTTTCCAGACTGTTCTCCCCGGGAGCCCCTCGCCACCTTCTCCTGCGGGTCCTGATGGGGACACTTGGTGGGAGGGACCCTAAAGGCCACGGCCACCGCGTTGCTCGGGGAGGGCTGTCCCCAAGACGAGGTCTCTGGGGAGGTGCTGGTCTATCTGAGTAGGCAATTAGCAAACAGGCCTCGAGATTAGAGTTGAGATGGGAAGAAACGCTCAAAACCCTCTACCAACAGAGCTATGAAGTGTTTGTCCCAGCCGCAGCACAGAAACATAGTTTTAATGGCACTTAGATAAATTAGTGTCTCACAGCATTCTGGGATGTGAACACATCCGTCTCCTTGCTCAGTTTTGGGAAATTGCAGTGATGGATTGACAGCGTCTCGTGAGCGCGTGCGATGCACAAGCGGAACAGAGGGCACAGGCGGTGAGCTGTGCTCCAACTAAACTCTCAATATTTGCCAATAACAAAAGTTCAGCTGGCATGACACGAGAACTGCACGTATAGGATGAAATATTAATTAACTGCGTTTCAGTTGAGATTTTTAAGGTAGTCTTATTTTCCTTGAATGCATGGGTTTATCATTATCAGCCTGAGCACAACTAGCACTCTTTGAGGTTTCTTGCTGAAAAGAAATTGAGCGTGCAAATACTCCTTCATCATAATCACACTGGCAGTGCAGGGTAATTCATAAAAGAGCCAGAAATATATTGAAATTCAATATTGTTTTAGTCCAAATCAATATTAATAATTGTTTGCATTTTTAAAGTGCAATTTACAATTGAAAAATGTACAGAGATCAACCCATAGTTGCTAACACATCAAATTTTCCTATTAAACTTAAAGGAACAGTAAAATTTTACTTAAAAATGTTTCTTATGAAGCAGGAGAAGGCATTGATCTGTGAAAACAGCTATCTATTATTTATATGCACAACATTAGAACGGGTTTTAATTATAAATGAGCTAAAAGGCCAGTAACTATTTTATTTTTGAGGTCTGGATTTTAAATGTGGGTAGCTTACGTAGGTAGGCACGGTGGGCTCGGCCGGTTCTTTCTGTGGTGGGCCCGGCAGCGGGACGCAGGGAGGGATTGGGTTAATGCTGGGGGAGCAAAGGATGAGGCTCCGAGCTCTGAACACAAACTTTCCCGAGAATTCCCGGGAAAGGCCAGGTGGAAGGGCAGGGAGGGGGCCGGGAGGGAACTGGGAGGCACTGGGGAGCAAGGTGGGAAACGTAAATGGTGGGAATGAAGCCTCAGAGGGTTTTGCCAGGGCTGGGGCTGAGGGGGCACAGTCAGCTCGTAAACGGACAGACCCCTGGTTTTGTAGGGAAAGTTTTGTGGTGGAGAAGGATGGAAGAAGCTGTCAAGCACCAGAGCGGGTCTGAGGTGGTTTTCCCTTCCCTGTCACACACCCAGGAGATCTCTTCTCCTGCAGAAGGGCTTGTTCCCCTTGGTCCCCTGTGGTTTGTGGGCTGGAAGGGCTCTGTCCCTGCTCCAGACCTGCCACCCTATGCCTCCCCATCCCTCGGCACACTGCGGAAACACGGAAACTCCACTCCAAACAAACACTCCATTTTGTTTTCTGTAGAAATTGTACTTCAAAATAAAATGCAAATATTTGTTTCAGTTTGCTGTGCAACCTATCCTGGGGGATTTCGGCTGGAAAGAAAATGTAAGAGGCATTTTAGAGAAGAAAAAGAAGATCTAGTTTTCCAACTAGATCTACTTATAGAATATCTCCTTTCAATTAGCTGCTGGGTTTCAGCTGCCCAAATCAAGAACAAGAGGAAATAACTTATCTCTGACATACGGGCATAGTCTAAGGGAAAAAGAACCTTGACTAAACAGATGGCGATCTTTCATTAGGGAGAAAGCATTCATAAAATTTCAATCAGAAACAAATTAGTCATCACGGCTAGAAGGATGAGGAGCCAGTATTAGGCGAAAACAGTCAGACGTACGTCGTTACAGAAGTTGCTGGAGTCAATAAAGGAGCCCACTCCACCGCCACAGCGAGATGTTCCATGTCAAGGTTAGGAGGGCTGTTTTCTGCTTCCCGAGGTAACCATAGCAGCATCACAAAGAGCAGCCACGGTGGGAGCCAGGAGGCTGGGCTCCTTCTGCTTTGGCAGAAATTGTGCTGTGTTTTGTTTCCTCAAGTGCGGAATTAAAACCACCCTCACTCCTGACAAAGGTTTTTAATTCCTGCCTTACGGGGACCGTTTCACAGTTTTCCTGGTTTTCTCACTCGCTTACGGCTCCGAAAGAATCTCCACTGCCAATATTTTCAGGAAAAGGAAGTAACACTGAGGAGCCACGAATCTCCACACCATGTGACATGAACCATCTTACACGAGGCACAAAGTTAAACCAGAATGTTGGAGGACAGGGCCCCACGTGTATATACATACAAAGCTATTCAAAATTGTGACTATAAAAACTATTTAAAATCACATGATGTCAAGAGGTTTGGCGTGTGAATAAAACTTCTACCCAATAGCTAGGAACATATTGTTTATGTATAAGAATATGTATATGAATATATATATATATAAAAACAACTCGTAAAACCTTTAAGCTCTGTAATCTTTTTCTCCTTATCGCAACACACCTGAAACTGCACAGAAAAATTAATTTATAAAAGCAAATTCCAACGTACCTTTGCTTCATACTGGCAAGAAGGAGGGAACGTGTCTGGAGCAGTTAGTTGTTTGGTACCTCTGAAGTCCATCTTACTCCAGGTGTATTGTAGCTTCTGAAAGAAGATGGTTTTTGTTGGAATAGCGAGGAAACCTGTAGAGATAAAGGAAGCACCTTCAGGACAACTGGAGAAGAGTATTTCAGGGATCTGCAGCCACCACTATCATATGATGGTGTGACCATCTTAAAAAAAACCTTTGAAAACATGATAATTACTTTAAGTAGAAGAAAGACTAAAGCAAGTGGAGGGAGAAGGAAGCACTTCAAGCCAGACTCTAACAAGAACCAAGTGAGCACCTGATAAACCAGGCACCTTTCTGCGGTATTTTACAAGAATCATAAAATCATAGAATTGTCCAGGTTGGAAGGTGCCTTTCAGATCATCTAGCTCAACCATCACTAAACCATGTCTCTAAGCACTATGTCAACCCATCTTTTAAATACCTCCAGGGATGGTGCCTTGATCACTTCCCTGGGCAGCCCATTCCAAGGCTTGATAACCCTTTCCGTGTAAAAAATTTTCCTAAATTCAGCTCATTGCTTTCCACACAGTTTTCTGTATGAAATACTGTAGGTGGGACAACGTTGCTGTAAATCCTGGTGCCGGGAGGGCTGGGCTGCCCACGGGTGAGACCTGCCATGCAAATCCTGTGCCTTCTGCTCCGGGTGGAAGAAAAGCTGGCCAAGTTCATTACTGACACTCGCCATTCACACCGCCACCCTCCAGCTCTGCCAGGTGTCAATTTGAAACCAAGCAAAGGAAAAAAAAAAAAAAAGTCATTTTTCAAATGCAAACTGCTTTCAGAGATTATGTTTTAGCTTAGGAATAGCATTGTAAGCCCTGGAGGATCCTGGAGAGGTGTGTGCATTAACTTGCTAAAGGACCCGCCGCAGCACGGAGGAGATTAGTAACACATGACTCCTGCCACAATTTGCACCCAGAAAGATAGGGAAGAAATCTTCTCGACTTTGAGAGGATTATTTTGGTTGTTTACTGAGTTCTGTCCCTTTTGGTCTTAAACTGTAGATGAAAGTGGGAACCAGAAGTGCCCGCTGCCTGCGGCGGTGGGATGGAAACAAGAGGGGCAGCTTGAGCAGCTTTGTGGGGGGCGGGGGGTGGAATGGGAAAAAGGGGTTGTACGTTATCCCCTCTGCCTTCAGCCCCATAAATCAATATCGTAGCTTTTCACAGGTATGTCAAAATTCAGGTTTGGGCACGTTACCTGGGCTAACACACCTTCTGGAGGTCTGCAGGTCCAGAGGACAAAGCGGGTGTACATAGAACTGGTACCCGCCGATACCCGACAAAACAAGTTTCCACCAGAATAAGAGAAAGCCCTTAAGCCCCCTTTCCCCTACTTTTTGCAGAATAGGGATTTGTGTATATTTGTGAGCAAAAGAGGATACTGTAATTTTCAGGATTCTCTTCATGTTGAGAAATCCCCATGTAGCACAAATGGAGGAGGTGCTGAAAGCCAAGGTGCGCAATGGCATCAGTGACTGGAGAACAGAGCTGTAAAAAGGCAATAGTTTTGCCTAATTTCCTACAAGACTTTGGGGTGTGCTGGGTCCACCATCAGCCCTCGGGCTCTGGCTGAGGCATCTCTCTCCATTCTCCTCTATTTCTCCTCCTCCTAATTTCTAAGGATTTGTCAGAGTCAGAGGAACCTCCAACTTCACTCGTGATTTCACTGAACCAGGTTCAATTCCTTTCGCCACGTGAAGGAAAAATACAAATCCAGATTTTCTTCAGGAAGGAATTGTAGTGAGGTTTCAGGGGCAGGGCATTTGGAACAGATTCAACTTAAAAATTCTTATTTCACCCTTCTTCAAAATATTTATCTTTAGTTATTACACAAATACTAAAGTAATTACATAGGAAGTAAATCAGACATAACGTTTTGATTTGAAGTATCACCTGGAAACAAATCTGTTCTTTCCAGATCTCAGGAAAAATCAAAGTTTTTTGTTCTATTGAGACATGAGCAAGAATATGGTGACAGAAAATCCAGCACCCAAAGATGAATGCTTGGTGAACGGAAGCAGCTACAGGATTAATAGTTTCTTACTTCTTTCTGTGCTAAAGAAGCTGGAGGATTTGGGACATAATACTTGGGATTCATTTGCATTTCCTATTTCCAAGAAGAAGTGCTGACAGCTACAGAATAATGTGACTTTTAATATCTCTGCCTCTGGTACAGTGCTTGCATTTGTAAAACTGCCATAAAAAGTTAGTTTTACTGGTGAATACGAACAATGTTTATAAATCCTTTTTTCTTTGGTGTCATGACGAGCATGACCTGGGCGTTGGGGTAAAGCAGAGCGTGGACACCTGAGCGATGGGATAACTCAGTGCCCTGGGTTTGATGGGAAAACTCAGTGCCCTGGGTTGGGTTTGATGGCTTTTGGTCTCCAGAAGTGCTTTGAACACAGAAGCGTGTGCTTGGCTCAGCTTCGGAGAGAGAAGCTGCTGTTGTTCGCACGACTCAGACACAGCTAATGTGTCTAAAAGTGATCATTTCAGTAATAACAGCAAATCTTTTTCTAATATTCTTGTAGTAATAGCATTCCCTTTTTTTTTTCTTCCTATTCAGCTAATTGCCCACTATCATTATCCCAGTCTCTAACTGTATTACACAATCTAAGTAAAATTATCTTAATAACACATAAAGGAAGTGCTGCGTTTCGATGCCCTTTCAGAACACACAACCCAAAATACAGCAGAAGACACAAACCCCATCGCAGCCCCCAGCTGCCAACAGCTCCCAGTCAAACTGCCTGAAATCCAACATGCAGGGTCTCTCAGTTCCACTTGGGAGTAGGGGGAACTAGATTCAGTGCCTGAACATTTTCCTATAGTATTTGAGTAACTTCCACAAACATATTTGCATGATTTTTACCTAAAACCATACACCTTTTTTTCCCTAAAAGGCTTGCTTCATGATGAAACACCTCTTCTCCTGCCCGCCGCTAATACTCCTCCCCTCACAATTCGTAGCAGAGATTAATGAATCTCTTTGAACTGGAAAGTGCTGAGTGCTAATTATTAGCCATGCATACATATACTTCTGCCGCTTTCGAGGGCAGAGCATCCACATACCCCGGTAACGGGAAAGTGCAGAAAAACATATATTGATACCTAGGAGTTTTAACCACCACAAAAATGTATAAAGGAAGAATAAATTAAAAGTTAGACGTTTCAATTCATTATTGCACATTCTAGGGAACCACTCTCCATCTGTTTAATAAGTTCAGGGCAGCTGAAAATGGAGTTTAGATTGGAAGCTGTTGCAACCTTATCTTCTTGCGCTCCCAGAAATACTAATAAGAATTATAAAAATCCGTTATTGCCCATTGTGAGGAGCACAGTCAAAGCGTGTGACTGCAAACCCAAAGTGTAAGCTGAAGGCTCTAGATTCATCCCAGTTCTGCCCCCCAGGCACCAGGGCTCTGCGTGGATCAACCCAAAGCTCCCGCACACAGCATCCCTCTCCTCAGCGTGCCCGAGGAAGTACTGCCCGAAGAAACCGTTAGCTGATGCTCCACTAGGGGTTTTCTTGTAGGTTTTTAATCTCATCCGTCTTTAAAATGATGTGATTTGAGTGTAAACGATCTTTTCAAATGTTTCCTTCATGAGGATTCTCGGTTCACGTTTATGGGTTGGTGCCATCTGCTTTCAGAGCTTCTCTCCTCCCAGAACCCAGCGACCGGCCTGGGAGGGCTCAGCACGTGTAAACCTCCTGTTCCCATTCACCAGCTCAATAATTAAAGTCACTGATTGAAAAAATAATTACAGGAGAATAGGGAGGGGAAAAGCCTAGACCCGTAATTGAAAGATCTCTGAAGTTTGTGTTTTGTTGAGAGGTAATAATTTTGTTGAGAGGAAAGAGGTTCTCTTTCTTTTTCCTTCTCGGACTCCCTCTAGATTCATTCCTGGCAGGACGTGTGATGGCACCAGGCCCTGAGCAGCAGGTTTGCTTTGGAGTTACCCAAGTCCTCATGGCCTTTTCTTCCTTCAACATACCCTTTCATCCAGCTCCCTCACTGATGCGTCTTGAAGTGTCCCCAAGAGCTGCGGTGTCTGACCTAAAGAATGTTTATCCATTAAACATCCCAAAGAATGTTTATCAACATGGTGAAAGGCACTTTATATATATAAATATAAACAAGTATAAAAGGGTGCTGTGATCCTGAATGCAGTTGTCCTATAGGATGAGGAGCAGTGTAAACACCATAACCGTTAAAAACTGCTCCTGTAGCATTTCTTGCACTAATTAAGAACTGGGGAGGGATCTTCTTTCTTGCTGCTGCCTCTACTTCAAACAAAAACATTTCAACAAATCAAAACCAGGGGAAACGGTTTAGCATTTTAAGCTAATGATAATTGTTTTAGAATCCCGTATTTGCTCAATGGTATAATTCATTCAAAAAATGACCTTAAAACTCTGCATTAAGCAAATATAAACCCCTTGTTATTTGGGAGTGGATGCTTTTAAGCTGCTGTCTCTCAAGTGACAGTCAGGCGTTCCTTGCCAGCTCTCTATCCCACCAGCTGCCAAGGCATTCCCAGCAAAGGGTTTGGATTTGACCCTTAGAAATATACATATAATAAATATATGTGCAAAAAAGTCCATCCATACTACTTACACACACACCACAGGCACAGATGAACCTGCCCAAGGACCCACAGGGGGGCTTTGTTAGTGCTGAACAACTTAGTGCAATTTTCTTTTAATTTTACTTTTAAAGGGGAGAGAAAAGTTTAAGGCGAAAAAAATTAAAAATATGCAGTTAATGTCTGCCATGATTTTAATGGAAAATAAAGATGAATTTGCCTATATACAGAGAGAACTTAGTGCTCTGTATTATTTAAGATACAAGTATCCACCAGCGTTCCTGGCCTGGAGCCTGCCTTTGGCTGCGTTACACAGGGAATAAACAGAGTTGGCACAAAATAACCTTATCAACCAGAGTCACAGAAATTACTTCATCAGGACTCACGACTAGTGTTCTTCTCTGGTGCATTTTAGAAATTCAGAATGCCAATATACTGCAGAAGATTAAAAACCAAGTATGGAAACCATGAAAAGGGAAGAGGTTTTCCCCGACCCAATATTCTAGGCACACCAAGAACAAATCTTTAAAGACTTTTCCTGGCATAACTGTTTGGAATGATCAGCTTTCCACAGCCCATCCTCCCTGCAAACCAATGTTACACAGTCTTTCTGCACTTCATACTGCTTTTGTAAACAAATGCCACCTTCACAACCTCTTCCTTTAGACCAGCTCACATTTACAACTAGAAATATGAGAAAATCCAAGTGATTTTCACCCCTGCGACCTGTTGCTGGTCTCCAGACGAAGTCCTTGTGCTCAGTAATTGCCATCAGTAAGGAATCTGCTTGCATTTGTGGGAACTAGTTCCAGTGGTTTTCTAATGGACTTTCCTTTGTATTACTGAAAAAGGCAGGGCCACCACAGGTGTGTGGCAAAAGCTTTATTTTAATTAATAAAGCCGTGTGGCAATGCTAACGGTTTTCCTCTCCAGTTCCCTTCCCATTCTGTGATTTTCTCCCTCCTCAGCACCTCCCCGGGCTGGACTCTGGTTCCTGTGCTGGCAGTGAGGTCTCTGCCCGAGGGCTGTGCCTGGTGAGGGGCTCAGAGTGACAATTTGGGGTGGCCACCTGGGACTACGGCTGCTGCCGCTTCCCTGGGACCTCATGCAGGGGGAAGCGGTGGAGCCAGCAGTGAGAACGGGCAGAAATGAGCCCAAAAACTTGTGGGAAGTTCCCAGGGGAGCAGAGGCAGCGGGGACAGCCCGCGGGATCCCCTCCCTCTCCTTTCCCAATCCTTTCTGCAAGCCAGAAGAAGCCCAAGCACCAAGACCCACAGAGCTTCTCCCTCTGACCTGGGGTGCACCCGTTTGGTGCCTCCGCTTTTCCCGAGGGTGAAGCAGGCAGTGATCACGTCCCCCACATCATCTCACTTTATGGTTTTCATATTGCTTAACCAGGGAAAAATAAGAAGTGGCACATGCTTCACTTGAAGCAAGCCAACAATTAAGAGGGGTTTCTGTGCAAATTGCAGCCATGGCATGACCTTTATTCCCCAGCTGTGATTTTTAATGATATTCTACCTTGGCTTTTCAATATGTTAAAACCAGTGACATATAATTAAAGACAAATTGATGGGGCAGAAATTGACTGGATGACTGCAATTAACTGTACCAAAGAAACACTAGAGAAATCAGTTATTTGATCTAAACAAGGACTTAAATCTACTAATCTGCCTTGAAAAAAATAAATGCTCTGTATGCTAAGTTTTAGGGGTTTGGTTTTTTACCTCTTGTAGATGTCTTACGCCAGACTCCCAGAGGAGAGGAGGAGACTATGAGTGAGGAGTGTCCTGCAGACTGCGTGCAGTTCGTTTCCTGGGTCAGGACCAGATTGATTGGAGAACAATAATTATGAGGCTGACATGTATGTTCTCCTTCATCTTGCTGTTTGGAGCAGCCGGGCTCGTTGTCTTCATCCACCTGCAGGATCCAGAGGAAATAGTTCACCAGCAGACACCAGGTCAGCGTTCCCATTTCTATTGACTCGCGCTTCGTTGTGCAGCATTTTATACTTTTACATGTTTTATACTTTAACATGTTTTACACATTTCACAGAGGTTGACTCAACAAAGGTAGGTAAGTTTGGGGTTTTTTTAATAAAGGCTGTTTTGAAGTTAATTAACAATTTCTTTTTTAAAAAAAAAAGAAGTGTTTGCTTAAAAAACAGTTCTGAGAACCAGTTGACTGATTATGCAGGAATCTTTGCCAAGGTGCAGAGGGTCCAGCTGGATGGAGTTAATTTTCTGCTAGAGCTGAGAGCAGTTGCCAGCTACACCACTACCAACACCAACACGAGAAATTTTGCCGGCAGTTGAGTTCCTGCAAATACACAGCCCTGAGCCCCCCTCTGCCCGGGTGTGGTGTTCAGTGTGCTGTGGAGATGCAAAATAAGAGATGTGTAAATGAGTCACGCAAGAAAGATGAAGTACTTTGGGATGCATTCCTTTAACGTGCTTAACTTCCATTAAGCTTTCCATAACTTTCATTCCTACGCACGCCGTCCTCCTGTGCTACACACTTTAACTGTGTAAAGCCACAGAGAGCACATCCATGTGACAACGAGAAAACCGTGGGCTGAAATAGTGGTTTCCTTTTAAAGGAGGGGCACGTAAGAAGTATGAAAAAGCACAAGATCTCTTGATTTACTTACAGCCACTTTCTCTTTGAGGAAGGCAGTGATGAAGGCTGGTTCAGAGCCCTGATGAATGCCAGCGTGGTTACTTCAGCTCATAATAACGCCCTGAGTGCTGAGGTTTGGCCACTGTGTTTGCTCTTATGTGCACTGAAATCCTCCTTTGACTAAGTGTGTGCTCTATAAGAAGTCTACTCGATTGACATCCCCATTGTTCAGTGAACACGACTGTGTCTATTGTAAAGTATTACTAACATTTTCAAAGGAGCTGAACCCTACCACAGAGAACTCTTAGGTAATTACATTAAGTGCTAATTTCTGTGTCCAGGTTTATGAAGTGCTTATTTCCATGTCACTAAACAGACTATACTTTAATATCTTTATTATTTAGTCCAAGTGCATACCCATTTGAAAGCAGCCGCTCAGCTGAAACTATAGAAATAATGACTCATCGGAGCTGTGCAAAGCAGAGAATTAACCAGTCTCTTCAGTGCCTCTGCAATTAGTTTTTGTGTAGTTAGATGCAAAAGGGTTTACAGATTAGAACTGGGGGTACTGGCCACATTCAACTGAGACTGGCCCGTAGATTGGGGGTGAGGGGGAAGACGTATGGACAGCAAATGCAGGCTGTACTGTAACATGTTTAGGTGTGTAACTTTACATTGAAAAGTTAATTCTGTGCGCCTGAAAGAGAAGGAATTTCTAGCCGTGTCTCACAAACAGTGCAATTTCTTCTCCATATTTCTCCATATTTTCATTACTGGTCCCACCCCTTGACCCGTCGTCCCTGTTTTCTCTCTGCCGAGCTGGAGCTGAACATCCCAACCCTGCTCCCCCCCAGAGGTGTGCCCACCACTGCTCGGCTCACACAGTCCATGGCAATGTATGCTGATAGGAACCAGACTGTGCCCTGCAGTGAAAGGTGCTCAACACAATTACTCTTATTTCTGTTGGGCTGATTTTCGTGTGTGCTAAGTGCTTTCAGCTCCCCGCAGACTCAGAAGCTCCTCACGTCCCCTGCTTCTGAAAATGATACCAGTTATCACTAAAACTTACTGGGTGGCTTAAAGGACACAGGAAAAAAAACATCCGTTTGTTTCATTGAAGAGAGAGGTGGGATATTCCATCTCCAGACAGTCTCCCGTGCAAATCCATCCGTCACAAGTGACATTTCTGGGGAGCTGGGAAGGACCCCCCCGTCCCCCGGGCAGAGCCTTTCCCCATCAAAGGGCCTGTTTCTGATGGAGGGGGGGTATTGCTGTAATTTGCTTGTCTGATTGCTCCCTCAATAGAATTGAACAAATGCACGTGTCATTAAGCTACTTAGGGCAGCAGATTCCGCATGGCAGAGTGTTATTGGATTAGCCTTTGCTTCTGTATTTCCCGGGCAGTTGCTCCGTAGCAAAGCGTGTTTGCCAGGCTCAAACCTCCCCAGGAGAGCGGGCAGGAGCCTCCTCCACCACCTCCCCAGGAGAGCGGGCAGGAGCCTTCTCTGGCTGGGGAAAAGTCAGTATTGTTCATTTTCCCCTGGAAAGCAGCGTAGGGGAATTTTGCATCCTCCAAAAGGGCATTTTTCATTGTTAGTACATTCAGTCATCTTTAATATAAGATGGTACAACTTATGAAACAAGATTAATAAAAATACTTCGATACTTTGGTTTTATCTGTCTGTTCCAGAAATTGTTCTCGATTGTTTCAGTCCTAGCAAGCCTGGTGGTGAGACCTTGATGTACTACTTAAACCGGTATAAAATCCATGGCCATAAAACTTTAAGTAATGCTTACATTACTTTCACTGAGCAAAGTACTCCTGACAGTAGCTGTTTGTGTTGATTTGTTACTATTCATTTATTCTTTCCCTGTGCTTCACATTGCTCCCTAATTGTGATGCTGTACTGAGAAAGCAATATCAAAGTAATTTTCCACAACATTAGTTACAATTTTCTTCTGATCTTTCGAGTGAAACAATCCCATCCTGTTGGCTTCTGTGAGCATATAAACCTTGATTACATTTATCTGTTGGAAACTGACGCTTACAGGGTCCGTGTGCCCGGGACAGGGTGGGCAGAGCCTTCTCTGCTGACTGACAAACCCCCTGTCCGTGAGCCTGGGTTCAGACAAGGCCCAGCACTCTGAGCAGATATATAAGACAGCGAGCCATTTAGGGTGAGAAAAACAGGTTTCCCAAGCCAATCTATTCAATTCAGTAGATATTCCTGTGCTCAGTAAAGAGACAATAGCTTCACTTAGAGCCGTTTTCTCGGAGTTGCAGTTTCTGTGGAGAATGGGGGACGGGGCAGGGCTGGGGGTGAGCAGAGCCGTGAGCGACGGCCGTGCGCTGTACGCAAACACAATTCCAATTATTCTCCCCGTTTAAATATAGACAACTTGGCTTCTGCAGAAATCATGCCATCGTTCCTAGACAGAGTAGAGGATTTGTTTTGAGCCAAGCACATTGGCACACTGTGCGCAAGAGAAATTTAATACATATATCCCTGTCCTGATGCAAAGGACTCTTGAACGTGTAACTCCCTGTCTGTGATCGGGTATTAAACATCCAAAAGCTTTACAGTGATTTGGTGTGCCCTTCAGCTGGACCACAGTATCTACAGCTGTCTTTAAGACCATGTGCTCTGTGGACTTTAGTCAGAAGAGGAGGGATACTCTAAAATGGTATCTACTTTTCTAATAGGAGATTTTGCCAAATAAAGAAAAAAAAAACAGGGAAATATTAATATTTCTATGCACCTATATCCATGTAGCAAAGTTCTCTATATGGTGAGGAACTCGGGGGAAAGAATTACTGGGTTTTTGCCATATAGGTACTGAACTCACAAACTGGTAAGAGTTTTCAGCTGGAACTTTTAAGATTAATATATGTGGACACACACTCCTCTGAGAGCTGGTAAAAGGTAGAAAATCCACCTCAAAGGATGCCTGTTGTGAAAGCTCCAAAGGGTGAAAACAGGGAGCAGAATGGAAATGGCCTTGCACTCTGAGTGGATCAGGATTTGAAGGTCAAGTACGAATATAACGGGGCCCAAAACGCCCCTGACTGACGTTCTGTGGTGATGGCTCTCCTTAACTCATCTACAGCCCCTAACACAGCACTGTCATCTTCATTTCCTGCTTTACTGGGTGTGATGGGGAGCAGAGGGGGAAGGTGAGGGGCAGCCTGAGGGGCTGGGAGAGAACGCGCTCACAAACCCGACGGCGCAGGGCAGCCAGGGAGCAGGGACCTCACCGCGCACTGCAGCAGCCCTACAGCAAACACCAGCATCACAGCTCTGCCGAAACTTTCTTAATTACTTATTCAGAGCACATACGCCTCGTTACTCACAAATTACAGCCCTATGCACATCTCTGTGTTCGCCGTACATTTCCATAATGCCATCCTGGCGCACAATGTGCCGCTTGTTTGTCACACTGCAAACTTTCTACAAATACAATTGAAAACGAACTAGCATTGATATATAATTTGAGAAGTAATTTTCCTACAATTTGCAACTTACTTCTCTTTATAAGCTGGAAGCCATTTTAGTCTGCTTTTGGGCTGACAGCATCAGCAGAAATCCCCCACCAAAGAGCGTGGTGGTGGGCGCGATCGGGCTGGCCCATGCTCTGTCCCAGCAGAGGTGGGCATGTTAGACCTGTAAGGGTGGCTTCCACTAATGGAGAAGGGGATAAACCTTCCACAGTCACATCCTCCAAGTCTCCTCTAGCTGAACTTCCCCCAGCAAAGAGAACTTCCCAGTGTGCAGACCAGTTCCCAATGCTCTACAGTTATTGGGAGGAAAAGGAAAAGATTTATTTCCTTCTCTGCTAAGGGAAATGGGCTCTTAGGAGTATGATACTCCTTTTGCTGATGCTTGTGATGGTTGGGGCTTAGGCTGCCTGTGAAGCTGGTTATTTTTCACATTGGAAAGAAGTGCTGCAAATGCTTCATCAGCCTGAGCTACGGGGGGGTCGAACGCTGCCCAGACCCTGCACCACACGGTCAGTGCCAGAATAACTGCAGCCCAGTGCTGAAAGAAATCACATACAAGCTGTTTTATCACAAGTGATACAGAGAGATTGTCTCTTACAACGCTTTTTCCCTGCTTTCATGACTATGCCATAGCCTTGGCAGTCTTAGGAAACATGCAGCATTTATTTATGACATGGTTTTGAAAGAGCGCCACTTTTTTTAAATTTTTTTCTACAGTTTCTGTTAACGTGCCTTAGCCTAAAGCCCCTTAAAGCAAATACAGCTGTTAATCTACAGCATCGCAGGCCAGCATTAATAGGACCAGCATTTCTCTTTTCCTGTCAACCCTCAGCAAGTGCTTCCAGGAGTCAGAGCCCTTGGGTGTCAGACTAGAATTGGGGTCCAAAGGTGCCACGGTTTGTCCCTGTCCTGCCCCGCTGCTTGCAGACTGTGCTGTATTGTGTTAAACCAGGCAATTCACCTGCTAAATGTTTCCATTTCCTATTATTATGGGGGTTGCCCGCAGGGAATTCAAGGTACCGAAGGACTGCAAGATCCTACCACAAAAACGCAAGACCAAACATATTAACTGTGCAATTATCCCAAGATCTGGTGCATTCCAGATGCTATGGTACAATCTCAGCAGCAGGTACAGGTACAATCCCCCCGCAGCGGGACACACACACAACAGGTGCCTAAACCCACATCCACCACCTCTTTAGGGGATGGCAAAAAGTCCATGTCACCTAATCCCAAATGTATTTATCAGCGTAAAACCAGAGTGATGTCATGCTGTGTCACTCACACACTGCACCTTCCACTTCCACCATTTTCCTATCTTCTCTTTTCCTGCGAGCATTTCTTCCCAGATACTGAATGGTAAAATATATATATACACATATGGAGTTTGATATTTCTTTCAAAGCCTACTTTTAAAAACTGTCAGAGGTTGACACTGCTTCCTTGTTGTCTGCCAAAATAAAGAGTGACCTGCCATCTGGGAGCTGGATTTGCTCCCGGTGCCTGGCAGCGTGCGGGGGGACGGCGGGGGCTCCCAGAGAGCACCTTCCTGGGGAAGGAGCCCGAGCACCTCGCACATTCCCCTGGAAATTCACGGAGGCATTACAGAAATGTGCAAAAGTTGGGCAGCAGACTTTTGTTTCTGCTCAAAACATTTATTCTAAATATAAGGCTATATTGAATCTTACATAGAAAATGTGTCAGTACTAGAAAGCCGCCTTCCATATGTCAGCTATCATTCAGTTTGCTCGGTTTTTTAGAACTTGATACTGCATTGAGGAGCTTAGATAAGTTTAAAATACTTTCTGGCTTTTTTAAAGTTTATGCCATTTTAAACATGTTTTATAATATATGTTTCCATTTCTCAAAGTTATTAACATTCCCCTAAAAGCTTAACCAAAACTTCCTCTCTCCAGCAATACCATCCTTTTTCATTTCGTAAACATTAATTTTCCTTTCATGATCCTAGTGGAGCTTGAAATTAAAGGTGGCTTTCTTCTCTATTCTGGCTGGCTTTGTGTATCAGCATCAAACCCACCAGGTACCTGCTGCTGGAGCGCCAGGCGAGCGAGCAGGAAAAGCCAAATAATTGCTCTTCTGTAGGCCCTACACGAGAGCAACCTCTCCCGGACATCTTTATCATTTTCTGCAAATGAATAATCTGTCTGGTTTTGAAAGTAAGTGCCTGGTTTGGCATCTGTTACTCCCAAATACAAGGTGATTAACGGATCTTAATCTCAGCGCAGGCCCCGTCCTGCAAGATGCTCCCAGCCTGAGCACCAGAACATTCTGCAGCTTGTAGAATGGAGTCCCGTCTTTGTCCTGTGTTGGTCTCAGCCACTTCAGGAGACCTAAGGGTGACTAAAGGGGAAAGTTCTCCAGCCGGTCCCTTCCTCCATTGTCCCCTCTGCTCCTCAGGGCAGCTCCGACCCGCTCGGCCCCTCTTCTTTCAGAATCCCTGTCCACTGCCTGCTCACACCTACACACACGGAGTCTCCGGGGGCTCCTGTTCCTGCTGCTTAGTTGGAAACCACACATTTTCTCATAAGACTCTTTGTGGGGACTGGATGTCTGGTGTTTTGCTCTTCGCAGCGCGTTAGCCAAGAGGTGGGTGTTGGCAGACTTGGGGTGCCCCTGGGGGTGAGAGGGACATGTGCCGTGCCACCCAGCACGCCTGCGCAGGCTCGGGGAGAGCTCAGGGCGGGGGGAAACAAGGGACATCACGTCCCTTTGTGGAGCAGTGGGCACCCAACAGCCTCGGGAAGGAGGGAGGAAAAAAGCAGGTCGGGAATGCAATTCCTCATCCTTCAAGAAGGCACCTGTGCTCTGGTGCCCTGTTCCTCCTCCATCCTAATGCATTCACCTTTCCCCATCCTAATGCATTTACCTTTCCCCATCCTAATGCATTTACCTTTCTCCATCCTAATGCATTCACCTTTCCCCATCCTAATGCATTCACCTTTCTCCATCCTAATGCATTTACCTTTCTCCATCCTAATGCATTTACCTTTCTCCATCCTAATGCATTCACCTTTCCCCATCCTAATGCATTCACCTTTCCCCATCCTAATGCATTTACCTTTCTCCTCCCGTTGGGCACAACGGCTGGCGGTGCCGAGCTGTCAGCGCTGATGGCACAGCGGGTGCTTGGGACAAACGGGTACATTTGGCTTTAGAGTTATTTTAGGCTTGAATTCCCAGGAGTCAGGATGGCCTGTACCGGCTGCAGCCGGAGTGGCTGATGTGGAAGCAGAGGAGAAACACAAATACCTGTTCTTGTGGCCAGGAGGATGGAAAGCACAGGCCCAAAGAGAGCAAACTGGTCACTTGGTGGGTGGCTCATTGAGAGGGGCTGGGGGGAGACTCCCTTTCACCAGCTGCAGGTGGTGAACATCGGCCAAGATCCTGCACCCCGGTTCCCAGATTGTTGCATTTTCTTCTCCTGGCTTGTTTGACTTGACTTTGTTTGTTAATAAAGTTCTGCACAGCTTAATGCCCATAAGTCAAACCACAGGAGAAATTATAGACAGCAATCACTGCCGCTCTGTGTGAAGCAAATGCAGCTTTAATTGGGTCCTCCTAATTGCGCACGCAGCTGCTAGGAGAAACAGGATGATGCTTATCTCAGGCAAGAAAACAAATTCCTCTCACTACTCCATCGTAAACAAATGAAAAGGCGTGTATTCAAATAGTCACAAAAGTAAATGTATATACCTGCAGGCAGAGACCCTGAATTTTATGCCATAGCAAAGCAATTCCGTGCTCATTGAGACCTCAGTGCAGTTCACTGTGATTGCTTAACGCTCATCCTACAGATGCTGCTGAGAAGTTAAGCAGGGCTGGGATGCCATCCACACGCCCAAAACAAACATCAGCACCTCAGCCACCAAGTTCCCTGAGATGCCGTGAACAGCCAAGATTAATACTGGAAACCAATCAACTGATTTTTCCTAAGCTGTTTAATTGGAACCTGACCTTCCATTGGTTTAGCTGAAGAGAGGCGATTACCTTGTGAACAGGAGGCATTCTTAAGTCACTACCTCATTAAAATTCCAATTGTTCTGCATTTACGAGCTGCTCCTTCTCGTGCTATTGAAGGGAATTAAGTTACTCAAGAAAGTGCAAAGCCAGGTATTGTTTAACACCTCTGTATATCGAGGATGTGCTCGGTGCTGCCTGTTAAACCCACCAGTCCCTGCCTGTTCCAGCAGCGCATGTCACCGACACCGCGGGATGGTTCTTGCCATCATTTATCATTTGTAGGAGAAAAACGAAATGGACAGACCTTAGCAAACCCTTATAACAGCATTAGGAAAGAAAAGGATGTAAATGGAGAGAAACAGGAAAAAAAAAAAGATGTGTGCAGCACACAAAGAGGAGTGGTGGGGAAGGAGGTCTGAGAAGCACAAGTTGGGATAACTTCCTATTCTGCTCGTCACATTTGAAATTACTTAATGAAAGGAGCTTTTGGGGGGGCTTTTGTAGAAAAACATAGAGGGAGACTAGTTCCGCTAGATCCTTTCAACAGTTTTCAAAAGGAAAATAAAAAAACATTATTAAAACCAAAATGTTTAATTAAATTAGAGTATAAGGGAAAATTTACTGCACTTTTATAATTCATGTTACTAGACAATGGGCCTAGAATCATTATGACTGAAGTTCCCAGGGGTGCTAGAATGGAGACAAGGAAAGTAGCAAGGAAAATGAATATTTACTACAGTAAATTTACACTAGTTAACAAACTTAGAAAGAACACCTTAAATTTTTTTAAGCATTAAATATTCCAAATGAACAGTTATGATCTAACTATATTATACTTCCATGTACAAATCTTTGAGACATAACACGTTCCTAATGTCTACGCATTTGCACATCATATTTTTCCTCTTGCTTGTTCCCAGAGATCAAATTATATATTCAGTGTATTCTGATTGTTCTCTGCCTTTTCCTCTAAAGGCACTGGCTTCACTTCTTAATTGAGACCCAGTGGAGAGAAGTTCACCACAACACAATTTAATGAACTATGGAAGAGCTACCTTTTCCTGCACGAAATATCAAGCTGCATGACAGAGAAAGAGTATCTCCTAGGTGACGTGTCAGTAGATAATAATTAACTAAGACATCTCCTAAAATAATGCCGCCCACACACAAACACAGCCCTTTCCCCCTCTGATACTGGACAACACATAAAGCCAGTTAATAAGCCAAGGACACAGTTTCTAAAAGGAGCCAGTGACACAGTTTCTTTCCTCCCTGAAATCACAGATCAGGAATCAGAGACCTGCTGCACAGATGAGCGAGGTTTCCTCTTTTGCCCCTTTAACTTCAAAGACTGAGTTGTACTTGATTTACCCTTCGCCTTACTCCTGGGTGTGCCACCACCACGGCCCCTTCCAGGTGTGAAGATGTTCCTTTTTGCTCGGAAGGATTTCGAGCCGATTCTGCAGCATCACCCTCGCTGCATTTTTTGGTTATTTACTTAACTTTTTGGGTAGAGGAAGAAGCTCTAAGTGCTCAGTGTGTCCCACGAGGCAGCCCGGGTGCAGGACACAGCCACCGGCAGCCCCACTCTCAGGGACATGGGGGACAGCAGGATGCCCTCCCCTGTATTGCCTTCACCCCAGAGATTCTGCCAGCCCTGTCCCTACCCCGAGCAGCCTTCTCTCCCTTGGTCTTTGTATATCTTGTTGCAATTTAACATTAATTAGATTTCAAATTGCTCAAATGAGGGAGCGCGAGTCCGGCGCTGGCTCCAGCTGAGGTCAGGAGGGTGCAGGAATTCGTAGGAGTTTTTACAGCATTCAGCCCTTTGATGACAGCCCCCCACGCCACCACAAACACATCCTCGCTTGATTGTAGAGCAAGATGTTCCACAAAGAACTGCTGAGACAGCATTTCAAGAATTCTGAATATTTTAATAGTCATTAATTAAATGTTTCTGGGTTTCTGTCCTCTTAGCAACCAACCACTGAAGCTGCAAAAACATTCAAGTGAAGGGCAAATTGCTGATATTCCAAGAGAAACCCTATTTGCTATGAGAGCAGCTCTAATTAGTAGGACAAACCATCTTGTAGTCTAATTTAGAGAAATAAGAAGCGAGCACAGGTCTTGATAGCAGCAAAATATTTACCATCTCCTGTCTGATGGATAAGGTGCCCGGGGTCAGAGGCTCACCGGGGAAAAGGCAGTTCTGCCTTTTTCAGTTTAGCTGCCAATTCAAAATGTAGACATAGTTTGCTTAAGTGGCATTTCAGAGGAAATCTAATATCTAAAAAGTAAACCACTGCTCTTTTCCAGACGTGGCATTAAATCCAGCCTGCTCCCCTGCTGTGCTGAGCTCTCTCCTCTGCTCCCCGAGGGCCAAGGGCAGTGAATGGCTCTTCTGGGGACCTATCTGATACCAAGTGGGAGATGTAAAAAACGTAACTTATCTTTAGCTAGAGAATTTTATTAAGGTAAAGATAGAATCTCTTCCTCAAGTGTCCTAGTCCTAAACAAAGTAATTCCTGCCAAAGAATGTCTTTTTTCCATAAAACGTGTACACCAAAAAAGCCACCCCAAGCCCAATGACCATAACCCCTGTGGCAGGAGAAGGTCCCAGCCCTTGCCCAGCTGCTGAGGAACCACCTCCCCACCAGCACTGAAAGCACAGGAACCCTCATAATGAACTCCAACATACAACTTCCCAATGTTTACCCAAACCTTTCTAGAGAAGCTAATATTTTTTTAAGTGCCACACAAATGTATTGAACTGAAAAGAGTATTAACACAATATGCTAATGAAATATGCATTTAATAAGATAGATATCCATTGAAATTCTCTGTACCTTACTGTCAACACAGCATATTGCAAAAATGAACCATCGAGACCGCAGTTTAAGCTGATATAAAATCAAATGATCCATGTTAACAAGACAATTAAATAACTGTCAGAAACTAAAGAAAAAATTACCAGTTCGCCAGATACAAACTGGTTTTGAATAATGTGAAAGCATGATTATAGAGTATGCAAACTGAAAGATGTTACTGTGATTAGAATAATATGGGTGGTAAATTAGATACCAGTTTTATTATGAGAAAGATCTAGCTCAGGTGCTTCAAAAAAGAAAGCAAAACTGCAAATTACATGCTGTTTATGTTACGTTACATTATGTTAAAATTACTGGAGAATGCATTACAAGGGAATTAGCATTTGGAAAGGTTGTTTGAAGGCAGTAAAACTGAAAATTGTGACAGCTGCTTTTCAGCTGGACACAGCAAACATAAGGTGCAGCACACACGCTACGCAGAGGTGTGGGAGATGCTGTTCCCACAAGAGAACATTGCCACGCAGCGGGCACAGACCACGGGAATTAAACCTTGTGCTTCAAATTCAACAGCTTCTGGGTAGCGATACCGGGTACCTGCTGTCTGAAGGTGCAACACAGGGATTTCTCCCCAGCAAAATTCTCGAGGCAATGCATGAGCAGCCTCGTACGGCTCCCTCGTAGGCACGTTCATCAGCTTTGCTTTGGCAGAACCATCCCAGGTGCAGGGTGCTGGGAGGAAGGGGAGCTGACCCGAGAGCCCAGCTCTGGTGTCCCATCGCTCCCCGCCACCCCCCTGCAGTGCAGGAGCTGCCAATGACCCCGTCTGCTCTGTGGGCCCCTCAGGTCCATGGATTGCTTTTAAGGTAACTGAAAGGTCCAAATAAAGGCAAGAAAAGTAAGCTTAGACCTGGCAGACCTCAATATAGAGGAGTCCACATGTCCGCAGAATAATTTTAGAGGCTCATAGCTCCAATGAGGGCCGAAACTACTGTTTAAAGGGTATAATTACCAGAAATGCAACTAAAGCTGTGCATTTGGTTTGAACTACAGACCAGAAATGATCTCTCCAAAAGGAGGTTGAAGTAAAGCAGCTGCTTCCTGGGTGTGTGATACCTGGGTGTGTGATGTCCTCACCCCACACAAATACCCACACAGCTGAAAAGCTGCATTACCTCCCCGGCCAGCGCCGCAGCGGAGTCAGCAGTACGTGTGCCTGCACTTAATGGCCGTGCTTCCTGGGTGTGTGATACCAGGAGAGCTCCTCACCCCACACAAATACCCACACAGCGGAAAAGCTGCATTATCTCCCCGGCCGGCACCACAGCGGGGTCAGCAGTACGTGTGCCTGCACTTAATGGCCCTTTTTGCAGCCCCACTCAGCTTCAAGGAGGAAAAAAACCCAGCACCACATTTCTTCAGAACCACACGATATTTGTGTTGTCTATTCAGGGAACTTTTGAGGATGACTCTTCCCTTCCCCTCGCTGTGGTTCCCCGCACGGCGTGTCCATCACCCCGGCAGCACGCGGCTCCCCGGCGCCAGGCAGAGAGCAGCAGCACCTTGGGTTCTCTCCAGCTGCTCGTGGCCACCTCGTTTAACCCTCCCTGCAAAGCTACATCTTTCAGATCTCTTCTTCTAACATTTATTTATACACCTGAGACAACAGGAAGGGAAAGAGGGGAAATAACCAAAGCTTCAGAGTCGCCGGTTTGGTTTCACACTCAGCTTCCCCCGAAGGGTTGCAGGAGTGATGCAGGTGGCCACTGCTGTGGCTGATGGCCACCTCGTCCTTCCAGCCACTGTCCCTCTGCCTGGACACAGTGCAAGCTCCTGTGGCAGCGAGTGGGGCAGGACAGGGACAATATCCAGCAATTCTATGGGGAAGGCAGAGCTTCCCACTCCAGTACCCAAACGCATCAGCGCTCAGTCCCAGCAGGTTCTGAGGACACTTCTGCTTCCAGCTTGTCAGTGCACAGGGCACAGGGGTCTTTCTGGGAGTGCTTTATCCTCTCACACACATAAATAGCCAATTTGCTCAGCGATTATGTTAGCTGCTAATGCAGGTGAAGATTCACATACATAAGGGCTTGAAAAATAGCTTTGAAAAACCCAATTCAAAGAGCACGGGAGTCCCAAGGAACTTTTCCATTGACTTGCTCTGGATTGTGTCCCAAGTGCTTATCAGTTCCCTCAGCCCCTCTGCTTCAATAGAGCCCAACTCCCCTTGCTAAAGATGATGCTCTGCTTTTTCCTTATTGCTGCTTAAAATTCCTATTCACAGTGCAGCACTTTGAATCAGAGGTTTTCCCCGGATGCCTCTGATACTCATCCTTCTTTGTTCAAGAGGATGCTGGTTCTTACAGCAGAGCTGTAGCCTCTATTCAGAACCCTCCCTGCTGCAAAGAATGATGCTGTCAGACAGACTGATCTTTCTGCAATAGCCCTTGCAGCACTTTTGTTATGAAGATGTTAAAGATAACGTGGAAGAGAAAAGGAACAGATTTAGAGTCTTGGGATAACAAAATACAAAGCACGACAAAGAATCATAACGCTGGTACTTGTAATTGAAAGAGCCACTGAGAAAGTGTATCCTGGGCTTTGGGGAAGAATAAGGGAAACAAGTAATGTAGCCTGCTAAAAAAATAAATAGATTTTTTTGAAAAAGGATAACAATGATTTTTGAAGGATTGTTAATTGTTTTGTTTCACTGTTGTAACTGAAATTTAACTGTGGTAACTGGAAAGAGCATCAGCTCAAGATAGCACACCTTCAGGAGCCTGAGCCCCCAACTCACAATTAATTTAATCCAGGGAACTATTAAGTACAATAAAAGACTGGAAATAGCATGTATGTCATGGGAACAGATATTCACAGGAGTTATTCTAGCTCAGTGAAATAAAAATTATAAGGAACAGATTTTAAAATGCATTGGTATTGAGAGTCCTCAGTGACATTACAGTGACGTTCTGGTGCAGCCTCTGAGGCAAAGTCCTGCTCCCACGGCCCAGGTTTGTGTGTAGACTGTGAGGTGGCAACAACAACAACAACAGATCTCAGTCTCCCAACACTAAACTTTAACGGGTGACTCTAAGGGCAGCAGATTTGTGCCAGTGCTAAATACTTGGCAAAACTTCAAATACTGAAGAGTAGAAGGTCACATAAAGAGCTTGTTCAATACAGAGGGGACAACATACAACATTTATTCTGCAAACTATACCTGTCCAAAGACAGCTTATGCAAGAGGGGAAGGGATTCTTCTCATACACATCATCAAAGTGTTCTCCTAATGAACAAGTCTGAAAGGATCAAACCACCCAGTGGGTAATGTACCGGGTGGGCTCTCTCCACCTATCTTTTTCTTCCTTTCTACCTTTGTAAACAAAGTCAAAAATGCAGCAGAGGGTAAAATTGCTAGTGACACATCAGACCTCACTGGCTTTCCTACATCACCACAAGTTGTAAAAAGCTGCTCTGAATGGCTCAGAAAAGTAGCTATGCCAATTAAAAGGGTTGGAGTAATAATTTTGAAGTGCCACATGTCTAACTTGTCATTTTTAAGTGAAGTCTTCTAACGCAATTTCTATATTTTCTGGATTTTTTGCGCAAAGTATTGTAGCCTGCAGAAGCCTTTTAATTAAACACGTATCATAGTGAATAGCACGTACCAGAGTGGAGGATTAGGTGATCTTATTCCTGTAATAGGATTTGCTGCTAATTGTCACTGACATGACAGCAGCCTCTGTTCCTAGGAATTGCCGTGGTGGCTCAGATCAGCAGCCCATCTATCCATTAAAATATCCTGTCTTTAGCAACGGGTGGTATGATACGCTTCAGAGGAAAATGCAAGATAGTCTGCTATGGAATAAACAGTAAAGTTTCTTCAATATTCTCATTAGCACTCATATTTCTTACAAAGTTCCTTTTTACTTTGGCAAAGAAGCCCAATTTTTCTAATTTATCTTCAAAAAATTATCTTTCCATTTCTCCTGAACCATCTCACAATTCAGAAGACATACGGCGTGATGCCTCTCCTTGCTCTTTGTTTGAATTCATTTGCAGCATCACGCTCGTGCCCAAAGCAGCTCACCTTGCCCTGACACCCTAGAGCAGGCGAGGACAGAGGATATGGAGGGAGAGGAACGGAGATGGTCGACACCAGAAGAGATTGTTCTCAATCTCTGTCTCATCAGGGCTCAAAATGGTGTCTGCCCACGGGCCGGGTCATAGATCAGTCAGCTCCTGACTCACTTGTGAGTCGTTATCATCTAATGATTTGGGAATCTTGTTCCCTTCAACTCACAAACCCAACTGACCATTCAGGAAACTTAGACCATGACTTCTGCGTTATTGCTTCTACTGCAAGAATAAGACAAAAAACCAGCCCTGAAAGCAGTATGCTGCAATATCGGGTAATCATATCACAATACACTCACACTCTTTCAAATAATTAGTTAGTCAAACATCTGCTGCAAATTAATATCGGGCCAGACTTGTCTCTTGGGTAATTCAATGGACCCCAGTACCATTAGGTAAGGGATGATCTGTTCCAACACATTTACTGTCTGTGGATAATTTGCTCTGGTTTAGAGCTTCTTCTTGCACTGCTCTAGCTTGAAATCCTCTCGCATCGCAGTAGCTATTCACCAGCTTGTGCTGATGCATCCACTTTTTCTGGCTTAACTCAAGAAAATTCAGAATGCACACACTGCCAAGGAAATGAATTTATTCAGTAAGGCCTGCAATGTCAACTCTTACTAATTCTGTAATGCTGGAATAAACAAAGTCAGAAATTGTGCCTGGCTTTCTAGCCACCAATAAAAACTTATAAATCTGTAAGAACTCATAAATTTCACTGTACAAAAACTGATATTGAGGCAACTCTCAACTTGGAAAATTCAAATTGCATTGTTACCAAAGAACAAATGAAGCTAATATAGATTGACTGCATTAACAATTCATAAACGCACAGAAAAGAAATAAACAATCTTTATAGCATTGCCATGTCTCTGAGGCATTGATTAAGCGCCGTAGATGCCGGTCTGTCACCTCAGCAGCTATTCAGTACGTCCAGTGTTTGCCCATCAATGTCTTTTGTCACTGCCCTGACTGTCCTGCTCCTGCGAAGGTTGGCAGCTATTTAAAAAAAAAAAAATGAACTGTCACCACGGGATAATCAGTTAATCAAGCATGAATTGCTTGACCGAGCCCTCTAATGAACGTTAACACGTAAACACTTGTCAGACACTGCGCAGCCCGGAGGGTTTGTGTGCGCCTGCTCCTGCCTGGGAAGGCAGCAAAGCCCCAAAGCACAGGCCTTACACATCGCTTACGAGTATTGCTTTAAAATAGATTAGCTATACACATAATGATTTTATTGATTTTACAATCTTTTCCCCTTCTGTGGAAGCGAGGTGTGTCTGTGCAGGAGGAAGCTGGTACCCCACAGGAGTGATGTCTCAGGCACCAGCACGAGAGGTTAATGCGTGTTCCTGAGCCGTCACCCCTCTCACACACCAGCAATTTATATCCAGACCCTGGAATTCCAACACCACTTAGCAACACCCCAAAATTCTGTTCCTACTTCAGCCATAAACCTCATCCATAGGGATTACATCTGTCACATTAATAGTAAAACTATGCAACAGTTCTCTGTGAAGATGTACATTTTAATTATTCTCTATAAATACAGTGGCTTAAATCACTGTGGCTGTTATGAGCAGAAGAGCGGAGGGTAACTATTTCTGTAAGCAGTATTAATTGTCTGCTAAGCTATCCTGAGGCACACTAAAGCATCACTTTTGTTCCCTAAACTTATTCTTGAACCTTTAAATAAATTATTTTGTTATCTAAACCAGTAAACAGGATAGGTTAAAGACTTTTTTAGACAAACAAAAGCTTTTTGTTTCTAAGCTAAGTGGATTTCAACAACCAAGCACTATATTTTGTCTCTCAGAAGTTTTGTTAGTTTAGGACTTAGTTTAAACTTGCCTTAGAATCACAGAATCATGGGATTGTTCAGATTGGAAAAGACCTTTCAGATCATCAAGTCCAACCATCAACCCAGGGCTGCCAAACCCACCACTAACCCATGTCCCTCAGCACCACATCTTCCCAGCTTTTAAATCCCTCCGGGGATGGCGACTCCACCACTGCCCTGGGCAGCCTATTCCAATGCTTAATAACCCTTTCAGTGAAGAAATTTCTCCTAATAGCCAATCTTAACCTCCCCTTTAGGCCGTTTCCTCTTGTCCTATTGCATTTTCCTTGGGAGAAGAGACCAACCCCCCCCCTCTCCCAGCTACACCCTCCTTTCAGGTAGTTGTAGAGAGTGAGAAGGTCTCCCCTCAGCCTCCTTTTCTCAACCTCAATGTCCCTCCTCTTGGGAGGGGCCCAAAACTGGACACAGCACTTGAGGTGGGGCCTCACCAGTGGCCAGTCCAGGGGGACAATCACTGCCCCAGTCCTGCTGGCCACGCTGTTCCTGACACAGGCCAGGATGCCCCCTTGGCCACCTGGGCTCACTGCTGGCTTATATCCAGCCACTGTCAACCAACACCCCCAGGTCCTTTTCCTTGGGGCAGCTCCAGCCCCTCTTCCCCAGCCTGGAGCATCCATGGGGCTGGTGTGACCCAAGGGCAGGACCTGGCACTTCTTGTTGAACCTCACACCATTGGCCTCGGCCATGGATCCAGCCTGTCCAGATCCCTCTGCAAAGCCTTTCTACCCTCCAGGAGATCAGCAGCCTACCCAATGTGGTGTCCTCTGCAAACTGACTGAGGGAACACTTGAATCCCTCAAATCCCCAGCCCAGGTCGTTGATAAAGATGTTAAAGAGAACTGGCCCCAGTACTGAGCCCTGGGGGACACCAGTCGTGACTGGAGTTAAGTCCATTCGCCACCACCCTCTGGGCCCAGCCTCCAGCCAGTTTTTTCTCCATTCACCACCACCCTCTGAGCCCAGCCTCCAGCCAGTTTTTTACCCAGCCAAGAGTTCTCCTGTCCAAGCCACGAGCAGCCAGTTTCTCCTTAATCTAAACCACCACTAAACCGAGATTTGAGCTGAGATTACTGGTTTAACATGGAAATGCCTAATGCAATCAAACAAAAACAAATGGATAAAGGGTAGCAGCATCTTAACTTGCCACAGTCTCTCCTACTGATTATCTGGCAACTCATGCACTTTCCAGAGGTTTTAGAGATAAAACACTGCAGTGAGTACATGGATTATTCTGGTCTGAAATGAAGCTGTATGTTCTTTTATGCCTCCGAAATCACAGTGTTATTAATATAACATAAAAAGCATCAAAGAATGAAACTGGCATCTGAGACAGTGCATATCACACTATATACATGCTTTTAAAAGCATAACTTTAGCACTGAAAATATGCTTCGAGTTGTTTTACTGCTAGTTACCCTACATACTTCTATTTTTGCTACATTACTGTAATAGAATATTTACTTACAAATACATTATTTCATTCATTGCAAACACCTGAAATCAGTTTCCAGAGAGCTGTTAAACTTACAAATCTTGGGCTTTGTCAACATTCAGGTTTCCAAAGCCTGAAGGTAGATCAGCCGATGTACAGCTGGTTTGTTTTAATCAAAATTGATTTCTTAATATTATTGCCACTTCTCTTGATTTCCTGGAACCGCATGAGTGATCGGGCAGAGCAGCATGTTTCATTCATTCCTTAGATTACAGCTGGTAATGCAAGTGCTCCTTCTGAATACCCATGAAATTAAAACGTATGTGAAGCTGTATTTATTTTCTCAAGAAAGAGAAATGCCTTTGGAGGGGAGGCGAGCGAGCAAATCCCACCCAGGCTGCATGAAAACGGTCTCTACCTGTGCCCTCTGGAGTGCGTTCTTCAGAACGAGATGGAAAGGAGAAAGGAGGCGTTGAAGCGTAACAAAACCGTATCAGTTAACACAGCCATCAAGTTCACTTTGCTTCATGTCATGGAGTTTGATGCTCGTTTATGCTTTTCCACTATAATTTATACCCTAGGAAAGTCCTTGTAAATTGCTAGAAAGTATAGAGGGGCATTAACGTAACCAAAAATAAGGCTGACATAACGTCGTTGTTTTTTCATAGAATAGCCTGGAATCTTCAGACATTACTTACAGTTTTATTTACGAACAGAAATTTTTGCTACTTCCCTGGGTTTTACAAAGTCAATAGAAGATATACATAAATGTAAAGGACTGAAAAGCCATTCCCTAAATTTATGAAGCCTGGTGTGTCCCCACATGGGATTCTCAATCCTTTTAAAGTCCATGATGGAATTGGGTTGATAATAGCCATTCTACAATATTGTTCAGGTTTTGTTCCCAGCCCCATTTAAGTGTGCAATATCTGTTCAGCTGAAAAAAAAAAAAAACCAAACCAAAAAACAAACAAACAAACAAAAAAAACCCCAGAAAGGCAAATTGTAGCAAATACGTAAGTCTTAAGTAACTTAAATCTGTAAGTTCAATGGAGCCACAGGGCTTCATGTTATCACACAATTCAGTCCCCTGTCTCTTTCGGATGCTCTAACCAGGCATCACTGCACAGGAGTTCCTGTCCCATCCAGGGTTTGCTCATTTCCAACAACTAGTAATAATTATTTTTAAATTATCATTACTACTACCTTCCCCCAAGGCGCTGCCACTTCGGGAAGAAGGGAAGGGCTTAGGGCTCTGGCACTGGGGAAGGAGTTCTCAGGATCCCAGCCATCAAGGGAGAGAGAGAGAGAACTCCTCAGCAAACTTCCTAATTTATATTGAACGTGCTGTTCATGGTATGAAGTAATCCTGTTGGCAGCCTGGGTCAAGTGCCCGGGTCTTGCTCCTCATCCTTGCACCTGAGGAGTTCGAAAATACCAAGACCTTGAATTCCACACCCCAGAGCTGGCTATAAAGTAAATATTTTCACAAATATAGGCACTAGAATCTCCTAAAAGTGCAGTTTTCCCAAGCATTAGAAGAGATTTTACTGAAAAATGAAATAAGTGAAGGAGAAATGAGTGCTGTGGCGCTCAGAGCAGGACACCCAGTTTGCCGAGGAGTGAGGACTGGTTCCGGGGGAGGTGGGAGCCCAGCCCGGGGGGGCTGTGGCCCTACCAGTGGCGTTTGGGGTGCCGTGATGTCCCTCCAGCTGCAGCCCCATGGCTCATGGTGACTTGGCAGCAGCGTCCCTGACTCCAGCAGCACGGCAGGCTTTCACATCCACTGCCTCCCTCTGCTCTCTGAGATAAATACCGCACGCTCCTTAATCCTACCAGTGGCTTAGCTCTGCTTCTGCACTACCTGCAGCTTACAGGATCAAGCCCTGAGTTGTTAAACGATCCAAGAGAAATACATTTCAGGATTTTCCTGTCTTCAAGCTTTGTAAAAAAAAGCTATTGGTGAAAAAGACAGTGAATAATCATATTTGTTCTGCTATTAAATGGCCAAATATCTGAAGTGCATCAATTCAAACTGTTTATGCTCTTACAGAGCACATCACCTGCATACACCTCAGTCCAGCTGGGTAGATGGGCTGGGGTGTTCAGCTCAAGCTGAGAGCTGGAGGCAGGGGCTGCACACAGCATGTTCCTGGGTAATCCACAGAAACCAGCAGAGTACACAGGCAAAAGGAGAGTCTGAAAGCCCTCGGCTCGGCTCTGAAGTTGCACCGCTGACGCTCATCCCCATCAGGAATCATTTACCCTTGTACTGGGAGGGTACGTCATGGAAAGCACAGGATTAAATAACTTTTTCATTAAGAAATGCAAGATTCCCACCCAGCTGGTGGGGCACACAGGTCATATCCCCCCTCCTTCGGTCGCACACCCTGTTGGCCTGTTGCCTCTCTCCATCAGTGAGCAACTCCAAACACAACACAGATCATAATATCGACTGATTTCTTTGGCTTGTTCTGTCCCAACAGTTAAATCCTTGCATAAATGTAATTTGAAGCACTAGACAAGCCCAGGTGTTTTCTGGTCTGTGTGCTCAAGGCCGGAGGAAGAACTCCCTCCCAGTCCTTAGCACACCACAGCAGCATCACCCTGACTTCAGACTTGGGGTAGATCTACCAGTAACGGAGAAGGTCTATCAACAGCAGTAGGAGACCTTCTGAAAAGCAAAAATCAGTTTAACTAGGGACTCTAATTCTCCTACACATCACAAGTATATGTGATGTCCAGTCCTTTTCTGGGCTCCCCAGTTCGAGAAGGACAGGGAACTGCTGGAGAGGGTACAGCAAAGGGCTACGCAGATAATGAGGGGACTAGAACATCTCTCTGATGAAAAAAGACTGAGGGACTTGGGCCTTTTTAGTCTGGAGAAGAGAAGACTGAGGGAAAATTCCATGAACTTAAATACTTAAAGGGTGGGTGTCAGGAGGATGGGGCCAGTCTTTTTTCAGTGGTGCCCAGTGACAGGACAAGAGGGAACGGGCACAACCTTGAATGTAAGAACATTCATCTCAACATGAGGAGGAACTTCTTTCCTGTGAGGGTGGCAGAGCCCTGGAAGAGGCTGCCCAGGGAGGTGTGGAGTCTCCTTCTCCGGAGACACTCAAACCCTCCTGGACACGTTCCTGTGCAACCTGCTCTGGGTGGATCTGCTTTGGCAGGGGGTTGGACTGGATGATCTCCAGAGGTCCCTTCCAACCCCATAGCATTCTGCGATTCTGTGAAGGGGTATAAGAGAAAGGCTTTCTACTGTGTTTAACAAAGAGCACGTGCAGGCGTCCTGCCCGCCTTCACGTGGGCCAGGGGACAGGCAGCAACCCCTCACAGCCTCGCTGTCTGCCTCCTGCCTCCTCCGAAAACAGCGGTGGCTGTCTGTGTCTAGGGAAGCCTCGCTGGAGGTCCCCCAGCAATCATTAAACTCTTGGCCTCCTGCTGGCTCCGAGCTGACGTGCTGGGCCTGCCTTTCTCCCCTGAGCCGGGGCAGAGGAGCCATGGTTGGAGCGATGTGCCCCGTGATGACTGCACTGCCCTCGCTCGCAGCCCCGCGGGACGCAACTCTCTGCTCACCCAAAATACCTTCCCCTGCATATTTAAGCCGTTTCAGCGCGGCAACACGAGAATTAATTCTCTCCCCTCCTTCTGGAAACTTACCGTGTGCGTGGCAGGGCTGCTCAGCCTGCACGGCACCACCGCATCCCACAGCCTATTAATATTTTAGCTTGTTATCTCGGCGGTTATTTTTAGCCGCCGACTGGCTGTCCTTGTGCCACCGCAGCGGGATGCTGAGGCGTGTTCCGTGCGTGGCCAAGGACGCGCCATCGCTGCAGCCTCCTCTGGGACTGAAGGCATCTCCCAGCTGCTCCTCTCCCCCACAGCACCACCAGGCACAGGACACCTCTGCCCACCACCCGCCATCTATTGCCCCGCGCTCCTGCCGCTTCCAACAGCCACTCGCATTTTAGCTGATAAACGCCTCCAACCGAGACTCGCTATAACAAAGCACAGACTATTTTGTGATTTTTTTTTTTTTTGAGCATATTCTCAGCCTTTCAGTATGCATTTCTATCTTTAGCGTTACTTGGAGGATGCAGAAATTTATAACGATCAAAGATAATTAAATATCAATATTCTGGATTTACCGGCAAGGATCTCTCACATTTAATAACCGAATGGGTAATTGATTCTATTGCTTTGTCCTACTTTCTGAAAATGCACAGGCCTTCTATAGGAACTGAAGCATTAGAGTATCAGTTTGGAAATGGATTTATGTCACATTTTATATGCTTGAAAGATCAAGTGGGCCCCAACTGAAACCTTTGCTGCTTTTCTCGTGACACAGCAGAGGGCTCAACAAGCCCTGTGACGTGTTAGCTGCATGCACTCCCCTGCCAACACATTAACCATCTAATTTTTCTACCCCTTGAGAGCAGAACTTTTGCATTTTGGTGAATTTAGCACAGTGCATGTAGGTATTAAGGGGTAAATTAATTTTTTTTATTTCCACCCTTCCTGTTGAATACAGTAAACGAGAACACGAGTAGTTGAAACCATCAGCAAGCGTTAATGTCACAGCTTTTGAATTTACTAGGCATTCTCTCAGGAAGGAAGGGAAATACCAGTGTCACTGGAGGTGCATTGCAGGCCTGCAATTAGGGCCTGATTCGTTTAGCCGCCTTGCCCTCCCCAACCATTACACCAACCATTACATGCCAACTTTCTGAGGTTACAGAAGGCAAATTTTCATCTTCACCTTCCAAACTGAAACAAAGGAAGGCTGGAGAGCTGTCCTGTGATTTTGCCAACATGTAATTTCTGCCCAGTCCTACTGCTCTGCAGTTGCCATCGCTGAGAAAAGGGAACTTCCCAGAAACAATGGGTTGTGTTTAGACAGGACTGAAGGACAAGGCACGAGCAAACAAGATTCAGAAAACAAAGAATTCCTAATCCATGCATTGCACAAACCAGCTTTGTTTCACTGTAGGAAAATAAAAAATGGTGGATCCTACAGCTGTTAAATGTGGTAGAAATTATTATGTATAGCAGAGGTTAGGCAAATATTTTACAGAAATGCTAAGGAATATTGCTTATTCAGCTTTTGCAATTTGTTTCCAGCCCATTTCAGCAGTTGTTTATTTTTCTTTCTTCAGCCCCTACTTATAGATACATACTTATGTTCACCATCTCACGCGGTATATGATGCCTAAAGTTTTAAAATTAATATATTTTAGCAGAAAAAAAATATAGATTAATGTCTTATGTCTGTAGTCATTGTGTGACACAACAAATACTACAAAATGAGTATAAGGAATTTAAAATCTTAATTCATACTATGCAAATCAAATAATATGAAAGCTCTTCCTGAGCAAATCATTTTCTTAAGGAAAGAGACCCAGATCTGTACTATTTCCTAGTGATAATTCTATAAATGTTCTATAATTTCATAATAGAATACAAAAATTCAGAGGCCCAGTATCAAACTATCTATTCGGAACATAAGAAACATATGACAAAGTATTTATGCAATTGATTTCACACAGTAGTTTTCAGGGAGGATATGAAAAAGGTAATTAATTGGTTCATAATTTATTGATATAAAAGTAAGGAGTTGGAAGGGGTGGCTTTGTTTAAAACACCTAGACTTCAACTGTAACTACACATTAAAATCCCAGCAGGGCTGCTTTTAAGAGGAAATGGGATAAAATCACATAATTAATTACCCAATAATTTATTCATTAAAAAGGAGTTGGAAGAGAGAGCCTTGTTTAAAACATCTAGACTCCAGGGCTACCAGATATTGCAATCTCAGTAAGACAATCAAGTCCTTCATTCTACCCAACGTGTAAACCAAGGGCTCTGCCAATTCCCGTGTCTAGGTGGGGTGGATGCATCCACTGGCTCTTTACCCAGAAGAACTCATCACCGAAAGTCTTGCCTGTGTTTAAATGACAAAAATAGCTATTTCTCCCTGGAAAATGGAGAATGTGCAGTGGTACCAGACCTGCCAGCCTGTCCCCTTCCTCTGCTGAAATTCCCAGGTTGTGAAAAACTTGTTGGGGCACTTGGCCAGTGAGGGTATCAGCATAGACACGGTCCTGGGAGGAAAACTGGGATGAGAGCTTAAACCTAGGTAAAAAACATAGCATTTGGTAATTAGTGTTGATAATGGCTGACCACAGGTCTGTATCTAGCAAAGCACTACCACGCATGCTGAGCTTGAAGTAATTAGTATTGCTTGCACGCTTTTAAAAGAAGTTGGGTGAGTGACTTCTGTGGGTAGCAGCAGCTCTGGAACACTCCCCTGGGGCTTGCTGTGAAAAGATGGATTTCTAAAAGCAACAAGCAGTTTTGCTTCCCTCCCTTTCTGCATCCCTCATATTTCAGCCTCATTGTTAGGCCTTATACGGCAGATAATAAGATAATATGACACTGCATCTGAACACATCCATTTGCTGTCTGAAGTCACTGCGTGTCCTGAACAACCTCATAAACAAAAGGTTTCAGGTGTGCAGCGACACTTTTCAGGATGAGGCTTGTAATGAGAAGCAACTACTTGTATGGCTCGGTAATGAGCAGTACGAGATGATGACTGGGGCTTACACTCATCTACAGCCAAAATACTCCCAGCTACAGCCTTCCACTAATTGCAAAAATCAGGTTCCATTGTTGTGGATGGGTAAAAAAGCGTCAGAGCCCTGTCTGAAAGAAGAGCTCTTCGTCATTTCTGTCCTCTCGTCCTTTTGAGAGCAGTGGAAGTATGACATGGCTGAGTGCTGTGTGAGACACCTGGACTAATTCAATCAGTTTGAGTACCTGAACCCTTCCATGATCCTACATTCCTGCCAGCAGCTACACAAGACGTGGGAAATGCCCTGTGGAAAAGGGACATTTATTGCCCATGGTTTCAGTGGCTTACGGGCAACGAACTCACCACCGACGAGCATCATTTCAAACGAGTGTCATCTGCGCCTCCCCACACGCATATGCACACGCCATATATTGTCCAGAAAAGCGTTTAATACATATTTAATAGGCTTGTTCTGTAAACACATACTAATGGAAACAGCACTTGCTAACAAGGGCAGTCCCGTCCCCGGCTTTTAGTGGTGATACTTGAAGGAGTAACGTGATTCTTTGCTTTTCTATGCCAGACAGATGGATCTCATTGCTGCACTGCAAAGCCCCTGATCACATTTGCAGTGGTAGAAGGAGTACACTGAGGCATGACTTCACATCTGACTGCGAAGGCAAATGCCACAATTAGCACGTGTCCCAGGGCACGAAAATCCAAAGAGCCAACAAAATCCCTAAGTACAATCTCCAAAAAGCTTTGCTAAACTTCAATGTCACAGCCTTAACAGAGTATCTATAATTAATGCTACAAGACAGATAAATGGGCAATTCACAAGACAGATAAATGGGCAATTCATTTAAAATGATTAATCGTAACCATGGCGAGACTTTTGTAGCCCAAACCAGTGCTGTGCCTGCCCACAGCAAGGGTCCCCACCCCAGAACAGGGACACAGCACCTTTCCAAAGCCTGGGAACAAGAGATACCCAGGGGCACCAACTGGAAAGACTGGAAGGAACTGCCCTAGTTTCATTCCCACATTGCAATTATTTCCCATTTTGCCTTCAGTGCAGGCTGAGCCAAACTCCGCCGCCTGAATAAACTCTCCCTGGAACCCGGCATCCTTCTGTGGGGCACAGTTTGATACCGAGTCTGACTTTCTCCTGGAGACTCATTTCCACGGTCCTTTATTTCCCGTTAGCAATAACAATTTGCAGCAACACCACCTCATGGCAGCACAGGACAAACGGGCAGAGTTTGGCAGCGGGAGCTCAATGAGATGGTGTCGCCCGGCTGTGTTCGTGCCGCGCCGTCGGCACCGCTCCCGTTACACACACGGGTGTTAGAGTTCCTCCCGACTAAATAACTGAGACAAACTCTCCTACTGCATAAATCACATCGGTATAAGGGGTCAACACGCAGAGAGATGCTGCACAAGGAACTAAATTTCAATCCACTATGGTAGGAGATCCGTACCGTTTAGAAAACACAACCGCCTGGCAATAGTATCTGCTAAAATAATACATTTCTTTCAAAACTAGCAAGCAGAAAACTAAAGGGAAATATAGTTTTTTAAAACATGTACATATTTGCGTATTTGCTGATTTAAAGAAAAAGAAGCTACCTGGCAAAAGGATCCAGGCTGCCTAAGAAACAGAGCATAATGTCCACCTCTTCCTGCAAACAGGGGAATTCGGCCCCTGCATTTGCTTTCCCGAGGGCTGTGCAGCCCCAGGGGAGGTGAGAGGAGCTGCTTTAGGGGGTGCTACATAGGACACACCAGCTCGTTCACTAAACTAAATCCCTCCGCTGCTTAACGCAGCAACCCCCGTTTTCACTTGGAATTTTTATTAAAGCATAGCCCAGGTACAGTGGAGCCAAGAAAGGGTTAAAAAGAAAATCTGGTCTTCATACTTTTTTTGATTTTGTGAGCATGAATCTCTTTCACGGAACAGCTGTCAAGTCAGCCAACGAAACAGGTCTGCTTAGGTCTCCTGATAATACCAACTGCTGTTGTTCATGTATCCTCAGTGACAGCAGCAAGATGAAAATCGAAATGAATCGCTCTACAAATGAGACACTTTTCTGCTTTGACTTTCCAAATGTGACAGTGTTGTTTGTTTTCCCAGTCAGCAACATTTAGAGATGTTAGAAGGCTCTGGTGTCAGAAAGTTGCTCAGGGGGAAGTTTCAAAAAGAAACAAAACAAACAAACAAAAAAAAGAGAAATCTGCATAAGAGTTCCATGCACAATTCTGTTGATATTTCTGTCCGTTAGTACTACTTCCACCAAACTGAACAGCAAAATATTCCTAGCGATAGAGGCTATGGCAGACTTTGAGCAGCAACTGTTAACATTTCATATCTGTCTGCAAAGCATTAATTCAACGTCCTTTCTGAGCTACGGCTGCAAAATGCTGGATCTCTCTGGACGAGCTGCCGACCGGGCTCAGCTCCCACGGAAAAGTGGGTTTCAACAGATCACCAATTACAGAGAAAAAAAGATTTTAAAATGCATTCTTCCCTCAACATGAGTTTGAAATATGAATATTTGCCCTTCTATGCAAAGAGCTGAAAACACCTTCCAAATATAAATGAATTAAGCTTCTGCAGTATCTGTGAAATAAACATTTCTCTCCGGCTTGCACAGGCAGAACCTACGGCACAGGGTACCCGCTGGAACTCATCAATTACCCTCTTGTTTACAGCAATACGTAGCTAGAAACAGAAATGAAAGTTGTAAAAGACTGATTTTTTTTTTTTTTTAACAATTGCATTAAAACTCATGAGCCATATTGAAACACTGAAATATATCAAACAGAAATGAAAGTTATAAAAGACTGAATTTTTTTTTTTAACAATTGCATTAAAACTCATGAGCCATATTGAAACACTGAAATATATTCTTATACACCCAAATGAAACCTTCCTTTTAAAATATATCTCCTTTGCATAATTTTCCTCCTTATCTAATGCCAATGCAACACCTAACACAAGGAGCACAGTCCAGCATTCAGATTTCCCCACATTTTTGAGAGTAGAAAAATGTTAACACTTAGCCATTAAAAAAAATAAAAGAGGAGAAGGCTTTTTAAAAATGCATTATGTATTTAAGTTCACTTGGCTTCAAAGGAGCAGAGACCTTAGGGATTTATCTCCGTGATGGTTACAGACAGGCCTGTTAGACCAGATGGGCTCAGGGCAGTCCTGCATGGACACAAAGAACGTCCCTCCCATCACTGCAGTTTTGGATTATACCGAGGGATTTCACCTGTATCTACTCCACTTACAAAGTCCCATCCGAAATCTCTAGAACCTTTTGGAAGTTTTATTCTAAATTCACTGAGCCAAAAATCTGTTCTCAGTCAATGAACATATCTCTGAAGCCCACCCTTGCCAAATAATCAACTTTAAAGCTTCCTGTTCTGTCAAGCAAGCTTTCTTTGAGGGCAGGACATCCAAAATCCCTGGGTTTGCAGGTGCCAGCTGTGAGACATCCACAGAGCCCAATTATGATTTAATAATTAATATCAGTACTATGTGCTAACAGCACTTCCAATCTGAGAGTCTCAAAGTGCTTTACAAATATGAATTTAGCCTCCAAACATGCTGTGAGTGTCCCCATGTCACCAATGAAGGGAGCGATACTCAGTCATTTGGCCACTTTATACAGAAAATCTGTGGGAAATAAAAAATAGTATCAAGAATCCTCGATCCCAGTTTCATACTTCTAGCACAGCACAAAGCCAGCTTCTCTTTCTCTTCTTTTTTTCAAAAGTTTTTTTAAAATTATTTTTTGGTTATACAGCAATAATTTTTTTCTTGAACCGTATGGGTAGATAAAGCAACTAGGTCCACAAATTCTCCATTTTGAACCAATTATCTACAATAACCAGATAATTTTACATGATGAGAATTTTTGGCACCTGGTCTTCTGTGAAACTGAGGAATAGGTGCAGATGAGCACCGTGTCACTGCAGCTACCTGGCTCTGCTTTACAGCATCTTGTACTTCAGTCGCTAAACTTAGAACCTATTCTTTAAATTTTTCCATGTTGTGAATGTCTAGTTGGGCTGATTATTATTTTTTTTTAATTTCAAAATAAATGATCCAGCGGATTTAAAAAATTTAGTTGGGGAGAGGGGAAGAGGCAGTTTTGCCAAGTGCATATTTCCTTTTTTGGTTTCTTTTTAAATAGCTGAAATCAGGTGTATATTCTGCAGAACAAGTGGTGGTGTTGCTAGTGAAGGGACAGTGCTGCTGAGAGATTTGCCTTTCCTTCTCCATGTTTAAAGGTACTCACACGTGACCCTTTGCTCCCACCAAAGACAATTTCTTTGCATTTCAGAGTCAAAAACCTGAGGGTCAGTCCAAGCTTAGGACACTGAAATAGTCAATTATATAAAATCCTTATCAAATGACTGGTGCTACTGCCAGTAGGATGTTTTCTTTTCTTGATTTTAGTCCGAGTGCTTGTGCATCACAAACCTCCCTCAGCCCATCTGTGGAGGATGCCAAAGCAGAAGTATGAATATTTTGTTTGGGCACTCTGGATTCATTTACAAACAATCACGGGGAAGCTCAATTAACAGGACCACGCTCCTGAGAAGGGGAGACGTGGAACAAAGAAAGGAGCAATCCCGAAGTGTCCGCAAAGGCTTTCAGCGCTGATCAATCACTTCACATCCCTCCCCACGGCAAACAGAGCCGGTGCCACCTGGCACCCTGCTGGCACTCCCAACTGTCACCACACTAATGAGCTCACCGGTGGGTTCCTGGCAGCAGAGCAGCCTGGCGAGGGGGCAGAATTGGGGCTCCATCCCCGAGCGAGACCCCGCAGCACCAGGCTCACCACCCGCACCCTCCTGGCAGCTTCAACAAGCTCCTCTGCAGGCAGCACATGAAATTTAAATCAGGAGCCATTTGATAGGTAACGCAACAGAGTTTAATTCTGGGATTTTTGGCATCAGTGAGCTAAAAACAAACACACCAAAAAAAAAGGAAGTAGGGGCTTCCTTGGCTGGTAGCAACAGAATGCTGCTCTCCTCCCCAGCAAGCCCAGCCACAGGGACATGCATATCAAATGAGCACATAAGCTACAAAAGATTTCAACCTACTGATATCAGGCCATTGCTTCCCCCTTCAGATAATTTCCACATGCCTTCCTTTCCTTCCTAGATCTCCCACACCAATGCCTCTTTTGTTTAAACTCCAATATTCCCCCCCTAGTGCATCTGGTCTCTTTCCATCTGAGCTCCCCACTTGCAAAGCAATCCCAGCCATGGGATATCTCTGTGCTTCGCCCACCAGCTGGAGCAGCAACTGCAAATTGCTCTGTTGTGCCCCAAAACTGGAGGAAACCCAGGATGATCTTCTTTTCTTCTGACTTGACCATTTCTTTTTCAGCCCAAGTGCTACTTTGACTGGCTTTTCTGCATGTAAAACCATAAATAAGCGAGTATTTCCAGGATTATAAAACGGGTACATCTCAGGGTTCAAGCATCAGCCATTGATCTTTGCTCTTATACTTTGTTATAGCATTGTTGCAGCCCCTAAATAACACACGGCTGAATTGCTGGACTATAAACACACCATTTGTACAGATTCTCTGCCACAAAGATAGTAGGACCCAAATCACCGGGTAATTCAGCTTCTCCTAGTACTGCATGGCATAGATTAAACCACCAGATTGCGACCTCTTTTAGACCAGTATAAACGACTAGATATAAACTGCTGTAACAGCGATCATAATCAGATCCACAGTGTACACACCACTACCCTCGTTCACTTTCTCTGCATTAATTACGATGCTCCAGGAGGTGAGACCGGCCGGCACTCGGCAGCAGCCGTGTTCTCTTCAGCCATGGGGACACTGACTTGTCCTGTGCGATCCCTGTGCCTCTGCTCAGTGAAGGTAGAGCCTCACTTCACGGGGAGGAATCTCCCACTACTTTTGTTAAAGATACATGAAAGAAATTACTAAAGTCCAGTAACTTCATGCAGGTATTTTGGTCCTGTCATATATTTTAGGTATGATTTCATTAAAAAAAAAAATGGAGGTATTAATTGTATAGAGAGTATATATAGTGTAAAGAAGTTTCTGACCATGTAAGAGGCAGTGATTTATGATCACTATGAATCGGGATTCTATGATTCTATGATTTGAGTATACAGAAGATCAGGAGTTATTCTTTTATTGCTATTCTCTTGATTTGGTTTTGCTATTGCCTTTTACTTTGCTTTTGACATATACTGTGTAAACTGAATTGTAGTAAATAGTTATAAATAAGCTACTGCCTCTGAAGCACACCAGGATAGATCATGCTCACAGTCCCCACCTCCTTCACAAGGGAGATTTTCCTGGGAAGATTTGTTTCTCCTGCTTCACTAGTCTGTTGTTGCTGCAAAGTCGCTGTCGTGGAAGTTGCTTATCTGATAGGAAGGGGACTTTTGTCCGTAGACTGCACACAACACTTTTCACACCATAAATTTAAGAGAAGGTAACCTGATTATGCAATCGCTCTTGTGAACATTAGGAAAGCTATTAAAATTTGATGTGATCGTTTATCACAAGCATAGTTATTACAAATCCTAATACAAGAGATGTGATTATAGTTTACAAGTGCTACCAGAGAGGATGAGATGTTGGCAATTGTTGTTTGTCACACTTGGCTTAGAATGAATTCATATTTTAAATGCATCATTTTGTTTTTTCCACAACGCTCCCAGATGGATGTTTGTCTTCTAATAGCTCACTGTTTAAGTCCTGTAAATAGTTGTAACTTCTAATGTTAAAATGGGTAAATTACCAAATAACACCAAATATTACTGCTCCAATTTTTCAAACACAGTTTGATACAAAGAATTGGCAGTGTGTTTTTCAGAGTGCAGGGTACGCTGTACAAGTTAACCAGCTTCACAAGGAAATGTTCCTTCTGCCTTGATACTAGAATATATTTGTTCTGAAAGGGGTCTATTTATTTATTTTTTAAACCCAGTCCTGCCATATGGCTTCATTTCAGCTCTGCAATGTCGGTCAGGCGTGCTCTGTTAGTCAAGAACATTTGCCTGTCCTGTGTCATCTGTACAAACCTTTATGTTCTGTCTTTACATTTCGGACAGCTTCTTTTAGACATACATATTTGCTGATATCAAAATGCTAAATAAATCAATAACATGTCAGACCTTGAGCCAACAGTAACAGAAGGTGGGGTGTCCCAGCATTAACCAAGACATGTGATTGACAGTTAATCATTTCCTACCTAGTGATCTATACATAAGCTCATTTTTGCTTTCACCTAAATGCCAGCGTACATGCAGATAGCATCAGAAATACCTCCTCTACATTGTCATTCATAGCGACTCTTGCACTCAACTGATCCAATAACCTCATTCATCAGACACTATCAAAAATATGCAGCTAAATAAGAGCACCTCATAAGTTACCAGAACTAATTTCTAAGGTCCTAATTGTTACTTTTAATTAACTATAGAAGCAGAACTTTGATCACTGTCAAATAGAGGCAAATCAATGAAATTTAGCTTTTTTAATTCTTGGTGGTAACCATACTTTGAGCAGTTCCCTATCCTACGTGTTCAACCCAATTTCCAAAAAATGTTGCAATATGCAAAATGTGGAGGTTCTTGAATGATGTCCTTAAAACCATGATAAGGAATGAGTCCAGATACCAGACAGATGGAAAATTAAGTTTAAGGTTGTATGAAAATAGACCAGTCCTTGAGTTGCTGGGATAAAACAGGATGGATACCTCTCAGTATGAGGCTGCCTTCGAGAGCAGCTGAACTCATCGCAACCTCACTGCTTAATCCACGAAGGGGAGAAACAGTTAGAACAATTTATCAAAAGTATAAAGCTATATTTTCAACCTGCTGCTCGTCAGGAACAAAAGCAGAGGGTGCCGTCCCCACCTGGGGACTCTCTGCCAGCTCTGGCTGTTGGTGGCACCCACCAGAACTCACCAGCTCTGCACAGAAACATAAACATGGTAAATGTTACCACTCTTACATCCCTAATAATCTAGGAAGCAAATGAAGAGGCAAAGCTAGGCCTCCTCATCGTTTTCGGTGAAGACAAATCAAGTGTAGGGTTTTATACCTCAAATCAATTTTAAGGTTTTAGCCAAGTTTTTTTCCCAATCTCTGTGACCGCAGGAGGTAGAAGTACAGTAGGGGACCTGCTGCTTTCCCTTCTGACAGACAAACGCTGGGAAAACACTTTTTAAGAAGAGTCTGTGGCCTGAGAGACACAGTGTTGGCTCCAGATGCAGACGGCCTTACACCCTGTCCCTGTACCAAATTCCACACAACAGTCTGGATTTTGCACACCCCCATCAGCCACGCGTTGTTGGACTCAACAAGTATTTAACCCTTTCCGCAACAGGGAAATGGTTGCAGTGGGTGAGTGTGAGAGCAGGAGCCTGCGCCCCACGGGCCTTGGAAGGTCAGGCCTGGATATCTGCACCATTACAGGCCAGACAGGAGCAAACTCGAGAAACCCAGCTTCTGACCAACCAATCTCTTATCGAGGTATCGCCCACTGCCACAGGCAGTAAAACATGTTTTGCCAGCTCTCTAGGGCAGAGAACAGAGGACGCTTCCCTAGAAAAAGCCACTGAGGCAATACACAAACAAAATGGTGCTCGTTTCCCAACCCGAGGAGGACGCCCTGGCGGCCACCCCAGCCAGCACCTTCCCAAAACAGCCAGGCCATGGCGGGGACAGATCCCTCTCCTCTGCCCCTGCGTGGCTCACAGCATCTGTCTGCTGTGAAAGGCCTGGCTCTGGAGGCAGGGCGATGGGCAGGCTTCACTTTTATGGAAATGTTATTAAAACCTTTTCAAAAGCTGCATCTGTGGTAAAAAAAAAAAAGAAAAGAAAAGAAAAAAGGAAGGCGTGCTTTGTTAGCAAAACAAACCCCCTTGAGACATATTTTATTTGCCAAGCAATGTACACAAAAACCTGATTAATTTAGAGTTACATTCATATATTTTAAACAGCCTTAAATTATTCATTTCCATTTAAAATATATATATATATATATATCCAAGCACAGATGCTTCAGTAATAAATCTTTAAGATGGTGGGACATTTTGCATGGCACTGTTCTCCAGGGAGTTGTCTCTGCGTCCTGGGCTGCTCGTTAAGCGGGAAGAGGGGAGCAGGAAGGAGGGTATGAGCCTGAGCAGAACGTTTCTGGGTCAGGATGGCTGGGCAGGCCCGGGGAGGGGATGGGGAGAGAGGAGGGCATTCCAGCTTCCTGAGAAGTTCTGCCCTGCTTAAGCCAAGAGGCACCTAGTTTATAAAGATTTCCACCGGTTGCGTGGGCAAACCAAGCCATCACAGGACAGCATCTCTTGCCGTTCTAAAATTGCCCAAAGCAGGCATTGCCATAGAGCAGTTAAGCTACAAATCTGCACAGAACGTTTAATCTAACACAATGCACAGACTGAGATTAATTTTCAAGCTGCAAATCCAGTGAAGTTTTACCCTCAGATGACAAAGTCTTCATAGGCTGAGATTTAAACCAGCAAGTTCTTCCAGTTTGTTTTCAAAGACTGGAGACAATAAAAAGCATCTAAACCTGCCTCTCCCCAACTCTGCAATGAAGCACCATCTCAATTGGCACTTGACACGGAGCACAGCTACCAAAGCTGAAGCTTTTGAGCTTTTGACAATTAGAGCTCTACCCTGCCGTCCTTATTCCACAGAGCTGATGGGAGTTTTGCCTGAAATTGGTTCTGTGAAGCCAGCAATGTGAGACTGCCATGAATATTTTAAAGTAAAGGAGTTGGAATACTCTAATGATCTTATGTAAATCTAGTCTAAGAATTTCATTGGAAATTTTTTTGAATGGGTCATTAAGCAGGGGAGAAAATGTTGGAAAGCAGCCTGAAAAGGAGAACATTTTCAAAAGCCAAAATACTCCCCGCATTCTTCAGAGCCATCCAATTAGCCCAGCTTGGGGAAGTCAAAGCAGGAGTGACAGAGCATGGAGTGTATGAGCAACTGCAGGCAGACCCTCCCGTTTGTCAGGAGACGGCAGAAAGGCAGTAATATGTAGTTAGCACGCTTAAATGCTACATTTGAACCTTAGATGCATGAAAAAATACCTAAGATTGAACATCTTTCTTTTTATCATTAGTGCTAAAAACAGAAGTCCTGCAAAAAGATCAAGATTAAGCAAGAGTAGGAGAGTGGTGGTGATTCCACCAGTGACAAGCGCCTCGTGGTCCCCTCGGGGCCGTGGCCCCTGGCTCACCTGCAGCACCCACGGGCGCAGAGGCTGGTGCAGGGTCCCTGTCTGATTACCTGCCCAACTAATGCTTTCTTCAGTGTGAAGCAGCACAAATACTTCTTAAGGAATTGCTTAAAATACCCCACGACTGTCCTTGGCAGCTGAAGGACTTTTCATGCCTGATTTCCTTAGTCTTTATGTGAATGCATACTATTATTTGTAATGTGGGAAGAGCATATTTTTGAATATTTTTGGTGAAGAAGTGATTAGGATAAAGCTATACATGCACAGTAGGCAAACAGTTTTACAGTATGCGTCTGGCACAGCTCACTCATTAAATCTCATCCATTTTCTGTTGACTTTTCCCTTGAAGATTTATTCCAGCAGCAGCACTATGTCAGCAGCATCTATGCTGCATTGGCAATTACTTATGTGTATTTGGAATGTTGCAATAAATAAGCACTTATCAAGCCCATGCCCGGGTAAAGGACTTTTCTTCGCTATAAGGTCTTATTTAGCTGTATTCAGACCCATAAATGCTGCCCAGCCCTACTCCTCTCCTGCACTGGTGCTATTTAGGTTTTCCCCCGGGACCAGGGGTTTCAAGCTAAGGACTGATGGCACCTTGTGCCCAGTCTTAATTCTGATTGCCACCATGGCTTGTTCGTGGAGACAGAAGGCATTGGTAACTTGGATGCGTTTAGGACATCTTCCCACATATGGATACAAGGGAATATTTTTTTCTTAATTCCTGCTGAAAAAGATCTCTTCCAATCTTGGCCTCATCTCTAGTTCCTCACAACCTCCAAGATGCCACTTTGACCTCCATGAGGTAAAACAGAGCCATTATCCCCAGATGCTAGCAGGGAACTGAGGCTGTGGAAGGTTAAGTGTCCCCACCAAAGCCCCAGTGACAGCAGACAGTGTGTGACACTGCACAGCCAGGCCAGGTTTGGCTGGTCCAGCTGCAGTCACAAAGCCACTGTAAAAGAGACCGCAGAATAGGAGCCGCGCACTGATTTAAGATCAGCAAATTTTTCAATGAAACAGCCACGTGAAAGACTTGGATCATTAAAATGGATCAGCTATTACACATGCTGAATTAGCTGAATACCTGAATTAGCTTCAAAGCGGTAGATGTCTTTGAAGCAACCATGCCAGTATAAATACCAAATGATTTTTTACGAGGAAAAAAAATAATAAAGTTTTCATGGTTTTACCTAGAGGTAGTGCTGATGCCAGCAGTTCTGAGAAGAGACAAGTTTGGGTTTATGTGACAAGCGAATCTTCACAAATTACACAGGCTGCTTTGTCAGAAAATGATGACCCGCTGAAATTATTCATGCAATATACAGATAAGATCTGGGGCCATTCCAGTGATTTAATAAGACAAGGTCAATGCCAAGTGCAAACAGAAGTAAAGTTTGGAAAAAAACACAGCAGTTGTGCCTCCTGCAAACAGCTCTAATCCAGATGATTAAACCACAAATCCATCAAAATAGATATCATCCCTGGTAACTTATTAGAGACTTCACAAAGAACTGAAAATACACAGAAGATGGCATTTATGTGTGCCCGAGAGAGAATTAATATTCAAAGATGTGCTCACGATAGACAAAAGTATTTAGACTGTTTTCATAGAGAATTAAGGGATCTGGACCACTAAGTGACACTCAGAAGGGTGAGTAAGAAAGCCATTTCAGTGATATGTTGTGAAGAATAACTAAAACAGGTCAGAAAAAGTTTACCTAAACCACCAGCTACAGATCAGATACTTGGGAACATCATTCTCTGTGTGTCTGAGGGAGGGACCCAAATTCCTCTCCGGTTCTTTTCCTGGTGGCAGGTGCCTGGGCTGTCCCACAGCACAGCAGCACTTCCCAGCCAGACAGCAAGAGGTGAGCGTGCAAGGGGAGACGGCAGCTGAATGCAAAATGACTTCGTGTAAAGACATCTCACGTGTTTCCTACCCAAACACCACGGACAAAAACACCACGCTGATTAGGAACCTCAGAGTTTTGCATGCCACTGAGCGTCAGAAGATTTTCTTTCATTCTTGTTAGGAATTAGGGAGTAGAAAACAGTTCTCTGTACTATTGGTAAGGATGGAAACCATTACTTATATTCAGACATTACAATAATCTCCTTTTCACAACCCTTTCAATAGGTCAGCACGTGTATTGGATATTTATAAACTGGTTAATCAGTTGATTGCTCCTTCCTTCCCTCCCATTACAAGCTACACAAAGAATGAACAGGAGCAGAAAAACTCACCTAGGGCCAAGGTATTATTGATCATAATCAAAATGTCAACTCCTTACATTTACTACTGTAATAAATATTAATAAGAGTTAACTCTAAGTTATTGGCATTATTACAGAAAGAAATTGGGTATCATATTTCTGTGTAAATTCCACCCTTTCATCCTGCAAATATCAGTGCATGTTAAATATTTGAATTTTCACTGCATTAAAGGTTCTAAAGTTCAATGGTAATTAGTGCAATCAGGTGCCAAATGATTCAATTCCCAGGAGAGCAGTATTATAGAACGAACTATGGCAAAATTTCAGGGACTGACTCTATAGTACAATTAGTATAAAACTCACATTTTTAGCATAATATAATAATTACATAATTTGCTCTATGGACTTTGCAAAGCACTACCTACAAAATAATTTTTAAAGCACTGTAATTTGACAAAAATAAGAGTTAAATTATCTTATAATGCTGATGTTAATGTTTGAGGGAGGATGCAAATTACCTTAGGAAAAAGCCTGGTTAGTTGGGTAGATGCTACTGCAGCATTATTCAGAAATCAAAATTACATAACTGTAAGTGCTGTCTAATTTTCCTTAATATTTACTCTAACTCTCATTTTCCTCCCACCAGACCCATTTCTGTTTCACACGTTTGATAATGAACAGGCTATCAGTGAGAGGTACTACTTCAGAAACAAGAGCATACCTATCTGTTAACCAAAGGAAAATAACTACACCACATGCACTAATTAGCAGCCATCCATTCACAAGCTAATTTTAGATTCCTGGTTCTGGAAAGCCTGAAAAAGCCGTATGATCTCACTCACACCAGCCGCACGAAGGGACCATTGAGACAACACTGTTAGGACCTGGCATATCAGAAACGGTGTCTTTCTGGACATTATTTGATTGCAAAGGTAAATTTAAGGATCCCTAGTGCTTATCTCTTATTAAAAAGAAAAGAAAAAAAAACCACCACACAACAAAAAGCAACCAAAACCAAAAAGCATTGTAACTTGAAAAAAATGATGCTCTGATAAAGGTCATCTTCATCATTTTATAGTGTTGGGACCCATTTTTCTAATCCTTCTCAGGAGCAGCTTACATCAAGTTAGATCAAGTTAAATAATCACCTCATCTAAACGACACCGCAACATGCAGGTACCCAGTATAACGCTCAGTTCTTTTCCCAGCTAAGAAGGCTGATGGGGTGTCTGTTCTGCAAGGTTGATTAGTACTTAAAACAACTAACGTGAGCATATTAGTTCTGTCAAGAGCTGCTGCTTATGAAAAGTACGTTTCATATTCAATTTTATAAGAAAGTTTCACAAAACTTTCATAAAATATGGTATCTAAACAGCAATTTGTTTGATTGATAATTTAATATCTTTTAGAATCTTTTTTCCCCTTCCTGAAATAGGTTCACCCCTTCTAATGCAGTGTGCTGTGCTTTCAATCAAATCTCAGCTCACATTCCTTGGTGGGATGCGTTTGGCAATTCAGGGCATGCCAAACCGAATAGAGCCCCAACAATCCAGTAGAGGAAGACAACTCCCAAATACCTTCTCCTGCTCCAGGGTTATCTCTCAGATTGCAGATGAGATGTTCATTTACCCTGGCTTATGCCAGGGAGTGCTCTCCCAGGCTTTGAGAAGGACTTCTGTCCCCTCAAAGCACAGACTGTGCTCTATTTAAAGCTGAAATCTCAAACAAAACTAGATAATGTGGGGGAGAAAGGGTATGAACCAGCCGGTGTTTCCTCCTCACATTCAGACATTTTCCTACCACTGCAACACTTCAGCTCAGTCTCACAGTAAAAATCTCTCAGAGAAGGTTTATGTAAATCTTAATTACCGCATCACAGTTTCAATATTTACTGACATGCTGTAAATCCGTTGTGTACAAAGCAGACTAGGATCCAATAATACAGAAGCATTGTTTAATTATATGTTTATTAGAGCAGTAAAACTAATAATCCCCAGTAAAATCTTTGAAAATTATCCAGTCATGATAGAGTAATCACTGTCCTTTCAGCGCAGGATAAAAGCACAGCAAACAGACATCGCCGCACCACAAAGCTGTGTCGGGCACGGTGACACGGGCCCCGAGCCCAATTCATGCTGCCAGCCTCACGCAATCAACGTATTTAACAACACGCCTTAGAAAGGCAATTGAGTAATTCAAGTTCTGGTGCCTGTGTCAATTATTTCCTTTCAATGGCTCTCACTCACAGGGAATGGATTCTAGCAGCTCATTTTTATACACGCAGCTCTGATCCAAAGCCAGCAGAGTCAGGGGAGTCTCTCCTTTCTCTCAGCCCTCTGTGGAGGGGGACAATCCTGATGAGCCCCCTCCAGGGCAATTCATCAGGTTTCTGGCAAGATTTTTTTTTCACATACATGGAATACGTCCCTGGCCAGAGGGAATAACATAAGGGCATTTTACTTTTTGCAGGTTTGCTGTGCGCATGTCCTCTTGGTTACAGTGTCCCATAGTGCAGGAAAGAATGTGAGCTGGTCATGGAAGAGAAAATGTATATTTATCGCAGGCTTTCCCTATAAATTATTTCTAATGGGGAGGAGAACACTTAATACAACGTGCGTGTATTTTTCCATGTGGAGACAAAGCATCAATGTCTCTTTATCCGCTTGTGAGTTAAGAAGCTGTTCTTTAGCTTGTGGGATGTGGCTGTTGCTAAGACAACTGCGGTGCAGCCACTTACAATGTCCGTGATCATGCACCACAAGCTGCAATTTACCCACCGGTTCCTCGTTTCTGAGAGCAGAGGAACAGCAGGGCGGCTGCTGTGCCGTGTCCCGCGTGGTGCCACTGCCTGCTCGGGCTCCGAACGGCTGCTGCGCCTGAAAGGAAACCAAATTCTGCAGAAAATGCTTTGTCAAAGCGGAGTGTAACCTCTGAGCCTGGGAAGGGAAACGAAGGAAAGCTCTGCCGCTTGGCAATTGCCACAAAGAAAATACAACGGCCCACTTTATGGGCTTTTGAAGGATTTGCTGGATTTTCGGCACACACCTGTAACGAGATCTAAATGTGAGAGTCCTTCAGAGCCTGGGGAAACAAGCAGAAAAGAGCATGGGCTGGGGCTTCACACCCAGTCACTCCATTGCACAGCAAGGAAGAGGGTAGTACCACAGAACCACAACATTGCCAAGGTTGGAAGGGACTTTTTAGATCATCTAGTCCAACCATAAAAACCAAAACCAAACAAAAAACCCCACTAACACACCACACCCCAACACTAAACCATATTTCTGAGCACCATGTCAATTTGTCTTTTTAATATCTCCAGGGATGGTGCCTCAACCACTTCCCTGGGCAGCCCATTCCAAAGCCTGTGTGTCATAGTCCTGTGCCCATGCGAAAGTGAACAGTCAGTCACTATTAGTAAATGCTGCCAAGGCCAGAGGGATGAGGAGAGACATATGTGCTATGGGCTGGGCTGAGCAATCACCAACCTTCCCAACAGCAGGACCGGCAGAAACATGGAGAGAAGGGCAATGCAAGAGGGGAACCAGCCAAGGGAAAAGGGAAAGCAGGTGAACACACACCCATTACCATCCATCGCAGCATCTATCAGGGCGGCAGCACATGCCATCCCCATTCAGCAAAGCGCCTTGATTTATCCATGTTTCACTTTTACATTCACAGCCCTTGCAGCACACAATGGTGTCGTTCCCTCACTGCGGTGGCACCCAGACAGGCAGAAAAAGCCTCTTCTTGTCGTGTTTTGTATATCCCGTCTTAACAGACACACACCTTGTGTTCAGCGCGTGTCAGCGCGGAGCAGTGGTGTCTGCATTACTGCTGATAACGAGCATCAGTGAGGGAAGAACCCAAAGACAACTATAGGCAGTAACTAGGAAATGCATGTCAAATGTGCATTTTCTTGTAATCCAGTGCTTCCATTTCTCTCTCAGTCCCACCCATCACCCACACATTTGTAAGCACAGGTTCCTACTCAGATTTTCAAGTGGACAACAACTAAGCCGGTCACATTATTTGAGCTCACACTCCATGGTACATAGGTATTTAAGATTCTTCTTCTACCTCCTTGTTTTGTCATGTATTTATTCTGTGCATAACTATTTTTGTTTACTGCAATAAAATCCGTTCTCCTTAAGGCACATTCTCTAATGAACAAATAAAAAATGTTATTTTGTTCGGAATGTGTTATGAACAGCTTAGTATCAATTTTAAAGAAGTGTGACTAGCTTCTTAATGGCTTCTTATTTCGGTTATTTCTGCTGCAACTAAGCCAGAAAAATGCTTTAAAATCATTCTTATTAAAGCATTTTGAGAGGTTTATAGCAATGCTTAGATGTGCCATCAGTATAACATTTTAAATAACACACCTAAAAATAGAACTGTTTCTAGAGATCATGCAGGAAACATGCCCTAAGGGAAATATGCTTATGATAAAAGAGAGTTCTTATACATATTCTTAGTTTCATAAAGCCACTTGAGAATCCCAGCCCAGAAACAGGAAAGTTTTGTACCTTAATCCTTATTTGTGTTGCTATAAAATCAAACTGATCTTCCAAGCTGCTCGTGTTTGAACGCTCCAGCTAAGTCCATGGATGTTGCTAAAGGTTCAGCACTTTGGGGAAATTCCTACCTTGAAGAGCCCCAATTTCAGATTAGCTTTTGGGTATTATTTTCGAGTTACAGTGGAATCCAGTATATCTGAACTCAAGGAACTAGCCCACATTTTCCTGCAGTGATTCACATCTCCTAGGCTTCAGCACAGACTTTGATCAATTTCCATTCCTATTTCAGCTTCAATAATGGAGTTTCCTCTGAACTCTGTGGGATTGCTGAGCATGACAGCAATGCCAGAGCAGCAGTGAGGGACACACATCTGTCCCGCTGAAAAGTCTCCCTCCTGAGGCTCCTTCTTGCATTACTTGCCTTTTTCCCAAGAAAGAAGAAACATCCAGTAGCTTAAACAGGTCTATGTTAGAACACCACATGACTTTGAACTGGATTAATCCTTCTTTGACTCCATTTGTTTCAAATGTACTTCAGTTACAATTGGCTCTTAAAATGAGAAGAATGTGCAAATACAAGGAGTGTTTCCTGTTGTTCTCTATTTTCTTCTCAAATAGGTCTAAGAACACAGTCATTCTTACATTTTCCCTATCATCACTGTGCTCCACAGATTTCCTGGTTCTCATTTCCCATAGTATGACAGAACCCAGTTCAAGAGAGAGAAAAACTGTACTTTTAGGCAGGGGAGAGGGGGTGTTCGACAGTGTCCAAAATTTTCTGGTCCACCCAATGGCAATACCTACTTCAGTAATGCCTATTAGTAAACGAAATGTCAAACACATCTCTGGGATTTCTGTTCCTTACATTGCCCCAGTAGCTTGTAAGATGATACAACACAATGTCTGCATAGACCAAACATCATCCAGAGGAGCTCAAAACACAACCTTTATAACAGAATTTGCCACTGTTCAAGAGCAGGGTCAAGCTCTCCTCAAAATACAATGGAGGAATGAAGACCACAGCAAGCACAAGTGGGAGGTCCTTCATTTTCCTCATGAGCAAATAAGCAACAGTCAGCTCAAGCTCTGTCATAATTACAAAAAAATAAATTATTTGCAACCAGTAAAAAAAGAAACAAGGGAATGTCTTATGTGCCCCGTAACAGGAAGAGCCATTCTTGGAAAGACTGACTGCTGCTGCTTCTTCTACCTGGCTGGGCAGGTGATGATGATGAATTTTGGCATGGATGGCATTCATGGAAGTCTATTTCTGTAAAAAGACAAAAGCTGTGTCCTGGCTGCACCTATCTTTTGAGATTACAGTATAGATTGCTGTCTTTTTCCTGAGGGAAGAACAAAAACAAGAAAAAAAAAAAAAAGTACCCCTAAATTAACTCAGACATGTATATTCAGCTTCCTATACATCACTCTATTTTTATTTTTTTAATTTTAAGCACAGCATGTAATTTCTTTTTATCAACGACTTGACTTCCCTTCTAAGGTATTACAGTTAAAAACCCATTCAAGAGTATGATATGCAATTCAGTTTGACAAAACATGATGCATTAAGATATTCCATTAAAGCCTTACAAGCACTTTGTCAGTAAAAAAGTCGTGAGCGTTTTGCTGGTGCATCCTGACTTCCCACCTCCTTCTGCTCAGTCAGAAAGGACAGAGTTAATTCCAGTACAGAAGAGCAAGGCCCACTAATTTCATTCCTTCCTTATTGACTCATTCTTTGGTTTAAATCAGTTTAAAGAGCGGGTGCTTTGTTCTGGGAATTGAATCACAGTTTCTCTTTGGAAAGGCAGCCCCTGTCAATCTTATACATATGAAAGGGGTCATGAAAATTCATATCTGCTCGGATCCCTATAGGGTGGTATTTATCTCTGTTGGGTCAACTGCAAAAGTACTCAATGCAAAAGTAAAAGGATGTTATAAATGTCAGGAAAGGCTGGACCAGGAGCAGTTAGAAATAAAATGAGATGAAATGGAGTTGACAGCCCTGAAAACTGCAAGATTTCTTCATATAATCATACAGATGAAAATTGTGCATATACAAATTTGTATTTGAAGGGATGTACTTATTAGCGGTAAGTCAATTATTCAAGAAGGATAGAGGTAGCGGTGACTAACTTGGAAGACCAGAGACAGCAGAGACTGAAAGATCTGACATTTTTCAGGAGGAATAAAAAGAAGATTTCATAAAGAGTATTGAGCTTTTAAACCTGTCCAAAACAACAAAGGATTTTCAATTCTCTGGGGACTGAAGCTCGCTGGTACCAAAGCAATATGATTATGAGGTGGGGTTGAGAGTCTCCGTTCTCTCACACCCACGTGTTGGTTCCCACCACCCACTCCCAACAGGCTCCATCCCTCCTTACAGCACCTCAGCGTGGAGATCTGACAACGCAGGTCCCTGACACCAGCAAGAGGAGATGGGAAAGAGAAATAAAACAATTCAGAGAAGAGAGAAATCTGACTTATATGTTACCCAAGAAAAAAGTTTTGTGGTGGGTTGGTTTTTTTGTTTCCTTTTTGTAATATTGGACAAAATACTGTTCAGTTATCAGAGATATTGCATGGGAACTAGCAAAAGGGAGTCAAAGGATGGAGAGGAGTTGCAAAAAGGGAGTTCAGGCAACTAAGAGCCGTCAAGGAAAATTCACCTCCCAAGAATAAAGCTCAAATTTCCAAAGGCACCCACATTTCCAAAATTAGGCATCTATATTTGTTTCAGTCTCCTGTGAAAATACAAAACCTATTTACTGACAGAGAGGATTCTTTAAATGTAGCTGTTATGGTAAGTTAATTATTCATGGCATTTAAAAACACAAGAATATTGGGGTTTCCTCCACTGGGAGCCCCGGTGCACCTTGGTGGAAGAAAGGGAAAAATAAATGACTATGAAGATCTTTTTCCACCTAAGTGTCTACAGTAAAACTCTATCACTAACAAAATCCAGATCAAAGAACTTGCTCCGAGTCCCAGAAAATGGGAAATGTCCCAGATTAGTTAAATTACAAATCCCTGAATGCAATTAAGGGTCTTCATAGTCCAGTAAATCACTCCACAAATGGAGGAAATATAAGAAAACTGGTCTAAGTAACTTTTCAATAACTGTCACCAGTGAACTTTCAAAAGGAACTAATTTTTAAAATGTCTTAATTAAAAAACAAATATAAAGTATTTCTATAGAACAATTGTAGAATTCTTTGTCTGACATGCCTTCACTAATGAGGAATGATAATGGAGTTCATTTTTATGAAAGTTCTTGTCATCTAATATTAAATTGGACCAGCTTTCAAGGGGCTCATAAGCAATTTATTGAAACTGAATTAAAAGGTTCATGTAGTGAATTATAAGTAGAACACAATTTTGGAACAGAGGCACAGAGAATGTTTCTGGCTCCTGTTTGTGATGCAAAATATGTACCTTGTGTTATTCATTTCTGTATTACCAAGTTATACTTGAAAGACTATTGATTCCTATGCAATAACTGAAATGGCAGCAAAACCGCAAGAATTGAAGAAATCTATTTTAGGTGTTCGTGAGAAGGGCGCGCACATTAGAGCCTGCTGCTTGAGGAACACTTAAAAGTCTACACTTATAACATTCAAAAAAAGGTTATTACTTCCAATCAGCAATCCACAAAATATTAGGCATTTGTTCAAATAAAGGACAATATTTTTAATAGTTTTCTCTTTTTAATTAGTTTCTTTAATATTTATAATCAGTAGTATGGGAACTTGCTAGCACACTGAAATAAAAGAAGCATTCCTGGATTCAGTTACAAAATACTGATAAAATAAGTAAAGGAAATGCCAGTAAATGAGATACTCTCAGTTCAGACTGCACAGTAATGATTTAGACCTATAAGGAAGGGGTTGCGTGGGATCAGAGGCATTTCTGAAATGGTTACTCTCTCCTTTTTCTGAAGTTTTAGGTATAATCAATGAAAGGGTTTATTGGACTTTTTTGGCGAGGTGTGGGTCTGTTATCTCAGCACCTGGGCAAGCGTTTTAACAGCTGCATATTGCCATTTCTTCAGGGAAATAACATTAGGAGAAAAGAGCTGCTGACACATTGCACGTGAGCATTGTTCGTGAGCGTACAGGAAGGGAAAATCCAGTGGCAGAGCTGGATTCACAGATTTCTGTTTTATTCACAAAGATTCAGTGAGAGGTTTTGGTGTTAGTTGAGTCCTCTCCTCTCCTGCCCCAAAAGCAGCTGATACCAACACACTGGCCGTGTTTCCTCCACCTCCCAAACCCTCTGCCCTCTCTCCCATCCCCTGGCCCACACAGACTTCACTTGTCATCCAACTGAGTCTGGGAATACTAGAAAAACCTATAACCAGGAGAGTTCTGGACAAAATTGGGGTTTGCTATTCAAGCTTGGTGCAGCTGTAAGAGCATAAAAACACCTTAATGTACATAAAGCTTTATAATTTTTTAAAATCAGCTATTTTTCCTCAGTTGTGCATTGTCATGTTATCCCGCTCTCATCTTGCGGGATATTTTGGTGACATTTTTGGAATGAATTCTGTGCCTTTGATTAGTATTTCCCTTTTTTCCCCTATCCTACTCTTTTCCTCTCGCCCCAAGAAGGGTGTGCAGTTTAATTTATTCAAAGCAGGAAAAAAGAAAATAACTGAATGGAATTCTACCAGGCTTCTGATTTTATTTTTATTATTATTATTATTATTGTTATTATTTTTTCAGGAGGGTCAGGCGTTGAGCCTCACTAGCCTCGGCACTGTCACTGTAGCTCAGGACCCACCAGGGAAGCGGTTGCCTTGCAGACAGCACACACGGGCCATTTCAAACACCAATTGACACGGTCAGCAAACACATCCAGCTGAAACGAAAACAGTCTCTGAAAGGCACCGGTTACGGACAGAGCAATTTCAGGCAGCGGGAGGCAGAGGACCGAGTGCTGCCACGGTACCTGCAGGAAGGGGGGGATCCGTAGCCCGTTCTTTTAGCGAAGCCCAGTCCCCCACTGCTCCCCGAGCCAAAAATCCAGACACTGCCACAGCGGGCTGGCACCCAGGGAGCCTTCAGGAACCAAAACAGGGGTTTTCAACAAAAGCGATAAAAAGGCAAAGCTAGCTTTTAGCACTAAATAGCCCAATTTAACGGTAAAGGGCTTACACTCCAGAGCAAAGCATCCACACAGCAGCACTGCCCAGTGCCAGGCTGCAACACAGACCTCCAGGGCACCCCTTCTGGAAAGGCCTTGGGGTGGAGCACTATAATCAGCCGGTGATTAAACCTTTCCTGATGACTTGATGAGCAATAGAAATGGGGCAGGAGAGAGAGTGAGAACTGATTAAATAAAAAGGTGTCAGAGGCAGCGCTGAGGGTATGAGGAAGGAGGAATTTAAGTGTTGGGCTGAGCGTGGTAACTCTGTCCCCACACACACCTCTCCAGCACGACACTCTGCAGCGTCACTCCCCACCATCCACCCTGCAGATCAGCCTCACAGCAAACAAACTGGCTCGCTGTGCTCTAGAAAGAAAAGGAAATTACTTTCTTCCCTGATAAAATTTACCCATGAGATGACTCATTTGACTGATTCCCAATCTCCTAGCCAGTAGCTTTTACTGATAGGATAAATATTTCTATTTAAGGAATCATTTTATAACCTGTTATCAAAATGATGATTTTTTTATTTTATTTTTAACAAGCAGCACTTGGAAGAGAGAAGTATTTTGTACCAGTCTGTAAGCCCTAGGCTTTGTTGGGGTAGGAGAAGCCAGAGGGTGGGAGGGAACTGAACGGCGCTGGGTACCGAGGAGGGAGAGCGGGGCGCAGGCGAGTGATGCTCCCAGAAAAGCTCCATTGCAGCCCCACTGAGCAAACACCCAAACTACCAGAAGAGGGGAAGAAAAGCTGCTCTGATAGCACAGAAAATGCAAGGTGTTACACCCCAGATAGAAAACTTTCATCTATCAGGAGCCCTGCTTTGCTCCAGGGTCACTGCGAGCCAGCCCCCAGCTGGAACCAACCCTGTAAAATAAGCAGAAACTAAGAGTGACAAACCCACGGCCACCGGGTTCTCCTGAAAACAAAGCCCTGTTTGTAACATCGATTTACCAAGTTAAAGGCGATTTAGACTCCAAATGCATATGCTTTATCTTACCAGAGGAAGAGGAGGGAGCAGAGCAAGCCAGGTCCCCGGGGCTGGAGGCTGCTGTCCCTTCCTGCTGTTCCCAGACACACAGCGCCCCAGAATTTACAAACTAAACCAGCGAGGCAGACAAATGGTGTGTCCAAGGAGCTGGATTTGCCCTCATTTTATATAGGGGAACTGGAAAATGAAATAAACTCCAACCAAGGAGTGAGCTCAGAGCTGTGAAAAGAAATCGAAACTACCAAATCCTTCGCTTGACTTCACCAAAGTCAAGTTTCATTTCAAGTTTCTTTCCAAATCCCCTGGATAAGTGCAGGTGTTTTTCTATACATTACTTGGTTCCCTTTACACTAGGGAATTTCCAGTCAATTAAGTGTCTCAACTGAACCTCAAGATTTCATCTGAAACTAGTCTGTTAATGAATGAGTGTAATATATATGAGTGTTACGCAAAACCCCAGCACCAGCATCGCCCGTGGCTCTCGCCCAGGGCTCTCCCAACAGCCCCTCTGTGCCCCCAGACACCTCGTGGCACCGGGGAACCCCAAAGAGCCACGAGAGAGATGAGAACAGGCAGCCTTTGGGAAGGATTTGGGAAGTGAGAAGAATGCTGCAAAAGTTGTTATTGTTCTAAGTGCAAAATCCCTCTGACCCGTACCCAAATCCCAGCCCTCGCAGGCGCCGCCGGCTGCTCTCCCTGCAGCCACACCACTCGGGGAAGGGGAGGAATCAGACCAGGAGCACAGCCCCCGGCCCTTGGCACGAAATCAGAGGCGAAAACAAAGAAAAACACATTTTCCATACTGACAAAGCCAATTTCGGCATGTTTAATCTGAAGGCACGCAACACGTTTCCGAAAAGGAACTGGGAGGGGGGGGTTAAAGGGCTGTAGACGTGAGTCTTTTTTTCCCCTGCGCTCCCAAAACGCCGAGCTGATTCCGAAGGCACCCCACGTATGCTTTCTGTAGGACTTCCAAAATCTCCCTCCTTCCTTCCTTCCCAAGACGCTACATGGTCACACACAGGCCAAGTTGTAGAAATTACTCTGAAAAATGCTTGAATCTGCACTAGTTCTGTTCACAAAGAAGAATTTTAAACCTGCCAAGGTTTGTAACACGGGAAGACGAGAAACTCCCGAGTATTTTAAGAAAGAAAATAAAACAAGGGGCCATATACTTGACACCCAGAAAAATAGCCCCAGGAAAGACTGGGGTTTGATGCCAGCTTTTGTGCATCTGCAGCATGTGGTGCCAAGTTAAAGACGGGATAGAAGTCATTAGCCAGTGTCACCTCCTCCCATTGGTTACATCTCCTGTTCAATTTTAACGCAGTCTCTGGCATTCTATTTCCCATTTAAGAGCAATGTATTTTTACCGTTCCCACACAGTTCATTATGAAGACCATTCAACAATTTGTTGTTGTACCACTGGCACTGATTTCACCAATGCCGGCTGCTTTTCCGGAAGGCATGCTTTTAATTCCAAGTAGAATGCAAATTAGGATCGATATCAGACTGCAGAAAGTTCAAAAGCTTTCATGGTCATGAAAGGTGCCAGGCTGATAAAACTGGGCACTGATATTCTGCATTTATTTATATAAAAGACGCAGCTGAGAAAACAAACTTTGGCACCTTCCTGTGCCACAAACCATGCCCGACCCATCACCCAAAGCAGCCGCCCCAGAAGTAAGGGAGGGCGAGCAGCTCAAGCATCGTCTGCTCTATCAAAACTCCATCCCAGCTGGAATGAACCCAAAAAGCTAAAGTAAAAATCCAAATATTAGACTTCCATCTTCTAGCATTATTTTAAGTCAGTGCCCATTCAGAAATATTTCGAGAAAGAGTGAAAAAACAGCTGGGATACACATCTTTAGAGATGTTTGCATGATGACAAGATCTCCATTTGGGCACACGCTCTCAACTTTTGATGCCATGTGGTCTCTTTTTACTATAGACACAACTGACACAAATTAGATCAGGGGCAGCACGGATTCGATCTGGGGAGCAATTAATTTACACCTTCTGAAGCAATCGCAGTGTTTTTCTGTTTTCATCCGAGTGAAAACTACACAAACACGTTCTCAAGATGCAGATGAGTAGACCTGGTCCCTCCCAGGTAGCGCAGCCCGCGCATGGCTCCCAGGGCACTCGGGAGCAGAGCAGGTACCCCGAGCAGATGGCGAGCTGCTGACAGCTTTAGATGTTCTAAATTAAATGAATCAAGATACCACTTGTTCCAAGTGAGTGGGTGGTTAATCACATTCGCCCTTTGCATTGTTGACAGATAATGTTGATTTTGGTAATAAGAAAACCGAGGATTTTGCAGAAGACGGAAATGTGTTTTAAATTCAGAACAAAAGGTCAATTTTCCACTCGTAATCAACTCTCCCGTTCTCCTATCAAATTTTCTACCATTTTAGAAGGTAGAAAAATGTGGGATTTTCCACAGTGAAGGTCAGGAAATAAGCTGTTGAAAGGTTGTGTGCAACTGATTCTTTCCGTTACTTGGAACTACAACACAAATTATCATTTCCCATTTCCAACCTTTAAGCATGCCAATCCATGTGTCAAAATTCACAGGAAAATGTAAATAATTTCCATCTTCAGTTACCATATGAAACATCAAGGCACTCATTTGTACACATCTATTTCATAGCTCTCATATTATTGATAGATATTTGAATGCTAATCCCCGATATTTTAGCTTCCATTATAGGCCTTCGTGTATAGAATAGGAACCCAAAGTCTGAATGAGCAGTTATGAGATTTCAATAAATCCAAAATAAAAAAAAATAAAAATCATTATTTCATTTTTCATATGTGTTCACGTACATGAAAAATGAAACTATCTTCACAGAAGTCTTTGGCCTGATTTAGGGCCATCATCAAAGGAATCTGTTGTGTGATCAATAGCATTAGGAGCACAGCAGACTACTCGCTGCTCTTCAGAATTCTCTTAATTGGGCTTTCCTCAAGGAAAGCAATTCTGTTTCATGATGGCAACTGACAAAAGCTGCTGCTTGAGCATGACAGCATTATCAAATATTCTGCTTAGTGGTGACGCGCGGTCAGTATCGAGAAGTAAAGCAGTGTTTTACCAGGTGTTGATTAGGCATGAAATGTTCATCTCTTGTCTTTTATCAAACAAGCTGCCCTAGAAAGACTAAAAAATACAAACCAAGAAATGAACTGCAGTGAATATTTTATGAATTTACTTTAATTGATAGTGTATTTTGCCTTCTTAGACTTATCAGTCCATGAATTCTTCCTACCACACGCGAATGTGCTACATTCAAAGCTCAACAGAATAAATTACTTAACCTTTAAGGGCGATAATGGGTCCACTGTGGTGTCCCAATTAGGAGAATTCTCACATACTAATTTTATCGTTTCTAATTAAGGCTCAATTACGGCTTTAGGAGGCTTGCCTGGACTGAGGCTGAATGGCAAAGAATCGGAACCGCCATGGTTCAGAGGTTCAAGGTTCACAGACCGTGCACCTGGGGACAAAAAAGTGATATTATTCCAGCAACTCCCCACTTTGTGGTAAGAGACCACACCTGAGTGCAACATACTCGGGAAAAAGAGAAAACCCAAGTAATCTCTTTGCTCTCCCTCCAGCGTAACCGTCTCAGCACTCTGTCCGTTGCTGAAGGACTGCCCAGAAGAACACATCTGCTTTGTGTTAAGAATAGTAACAGGTATTTATTATATGTCTATACTGGAGACAAGGACAGACACTGAAGCAAACCTTCCAAGGACTCCACCGGTTTGGAAATGGGTCCCAGGGCACTGGATAACCGGAGCCAACAATGACCTTGGCAGCAACAGAAGGCTAATGTTTTCACAAGGATGAACTAATTGTTCCTGAACAAACTCCCCGGTGGATTAAGGCACATATAGGCACCGATTCAGAATCGGCCATGTACATCCTCAGCTCCAAGCAATTTTCCCCCACATGGATGGATTTATAAGGGCCAATACACAATGTCACTGACCACTTACATTTGAGTTCTCCTTGTTCTTCCAGCAGCACTGGGTATTATTGCTAGAGGGCTCAGGCACACCTATATTGAGAGTATACAGATACACACACACACATTTGGTGTCCCTGAGCCACATTCACAGGTCTGTTAAACTTCCCAGCACCAGGGAATGCATCTACTCATCCGTGTGATGCTCAGGAGAGCCCTCCGGGCTGAGAGCCCACCTTCCCCCACCCTCCCTGTGTGACCACCACGGGAGTCATCACTTCTGAGTGCCTGACCCATCCCCTGCTCCCACAGAGCTCATCACCTCCTCCGGACAGCCATCTCAGCAAAGAGCAGAAAATACTACAGGACGAGGAAAAGAAAAATGAGGGTTGGTAAGATTACAGAGATTAGATGGGTTTGTCAGAGCGGGAACAAAATCAGGTTTCCTGTTCGGAAAGAGCAAATGGAGAGACACGTCTCCAACCTTCATTTCAGCCCCTTCTGTAAAGGCTGAGATGGGTTTGGAGGAAAATGCCATCCTCAGTGGGCTCTCTCCTGCTTCAGCTGAAATTCCACCAGGTAGCGGGGAAGCATGCTAGAGAGACCTGACACATTAATTTTTATTTTCTGTTATAAATAAGTAATATTATGAAAGAGAGAGAAATGCACACTGAACTGTGTGTGTTTGCAGTGCCTGCGTGAGGACTCGTGGGCAGAGACAGGGAAGCTGTCACAGCACAGCAACACAGACACACTTCTCTTGCTGAGACACCTTTCTTCATTTCTCGAGCGTGGCAGCAGGGAAGGAAAAGCAGCAGAGGGAGAGAAAACACACTAGTTATTACAGCTGCAGTTCCAATAAAAATTAAACGCAATAAAAATTTAAGCATCCAGGAACAGTAAATCCCCTTTGTCTCCACACTGGTATAACATTAAAACGAGTACAAACCATACCGCCATCGTGTAAATATAAACCTCATCTCTGCTGCAACAGATTTAAGGGGTAGCCTGCCTTCTCGTGCTCTCCTTGCCCAGAAATACGGTTTTGTTAGTCCTGACTCTAAGCCTCTACTTGGGAAAAAAGAAGTGGACCTCTGTGATTCCACTAATGAAAGATGGCCCATGACTGCACAACTTCTCACTGTGCTTCGTTTGGCTGTGAGTCCAAAGGAAGGTGTTCACATCTTCTAATCTGCCCCCCCCTCTTCCTTCAATACACAGAAAGCCTACTTTCCTAATGAAAATACCCAAATTGGCTGCCTACAGAAAGACAAAACGAGTCCTCACCAAAAACTAAAAAATAAAATAAAAAATCCACAACCCAAAGTTGTGTTGGTAACTTAGGTCTTCGGGAGCAGTACAGTGAGCACGTAAATACCCAAAGCAAAGAACCCACATGACTCCTGTCTATAAATACACAATATAGATTCTCCCCCCCCAAAAAATCTCCATGCCTGCTCTGAAACTTTTGTGGCCTAGATATTAGGTTTTAATTGTAAGATTTTAAACCCGCTGGATTTCCTTCGTCGTCCCCCCCAGGGTCACTAAAGGCAGGACTCCAATGGCCCCACGTGAGAAGACCCAGCTGCAGGCCAGGATGGGGCTCCGTGTGGGCAGGAATCACAGGTTTTTTGCCTGACTTTGCTGCAGAGGAATTTACATGTTATAAAATACCCGGCTGTGGGCTGGATTCTCAAAAACATCTTATTGACTTTCAAGTCAATGGTACTTGGGGTCTTAAACTGCTTAAGTGCTTTGGGAAATCCCGCACAAGTCTGTAAATCAGATTTGTTCTGTCCACTTTGCCCAAGAGGCAGCTCTTTCAAGTTTTCCTCCAAGTCCCTGAATCAGGATGCACCACAACTGGCTTCTTTATCCTTAAGTACTCATAGGTCACACACAGAAAATGAAAACTGTCTGAAGTAAGAAACCCATAACACTCCAAACTTCTGAAACTTACGCTTCAAGCATGACACATGACTCCTTGAAATGTTCTTACTAAAAATAAAAATTAGAAACAATTCTTTATGAAGTAGAGAAACTATTAAATTGATAAGTTTCAGTTTTAATCATTAGCCTTCCCTTGCTGGGGGGAAAGCCATCGCTTACTGGGAGGGAAAGAAATATTCCCATCCTTGCTATGAACTGGAATTTCAGTTATAAACTGCTGCAGTTGCAGAGTCCACCTGCTTTTTCGAGCAAATAGGTCAAAAAGGTGCTGTTGGACCACAGAGGGTCTGGGAATTGTGACTGACATGGAGGAAATTGCTTTGCAGTCTCTCTTTCTGCTGTACATTAAATATGAGCAGCCCCAAAGCAGCTGGTGCAGGGACTGGATGGTCTCACTCGAGCAACGTGCCCTGTGGTGTCTTGAGCTGCAAGCTCAGGCTGGGGTAAAGTCCCTGTCCCTCAACGCTGGAAACTACCTGAGCTGGGTCAGAACCACACCGAATTTCAGTCTGTGTCAAAATCATGCAACGTCTTCCAGAAATTCCAAGGAATACAAAAGTACAGTCAGGAACTTCCTCGAAGCTTTGATCTTTCACAGTGCCAGAAGCAATGGAGAAGTCAAACAAAGAATTGCAATTCTTGTGACCTTTTTGTCAGTCAGAAACACTGGATGTGAAATGCAATCGGCAGGATCAGAGAAATTCAGAGAAATGCAGAGATTGCCCAGACAGACAACTAAATAAAAGCTGAAGACATGCCTGCTGCAGCGCTGTCTCACCCGCTGCTCCCCGAGCCCTTCCGCGACGCCGTCCCCCTCGCACGCAGCTCTGACAAACCCTGCCCCATTAAATCACCCCCAGCCACCTGAAAATGTAGGTGCAACCTCCATTACAGGAGCCAAACTTCAAAACACCCTTTAAAAATTGGGCCAAAACGCATCAGATTAAGTCTTGCATCAGAATTCCTACTGCTCCGATCGAACAAAGCAGGAATTACACTCACTAAGGGAATTGCTGGGTTATAAGTGGAAACTGATCACTGCAATTACATATGGCAGAAAACTAGCTTGCAAATGCGCAGGGATATTACACGAGCCTTCCTTTGTATTTCCTTCCCTCCTGTTCCCCCTAATGAAGAAGCTGTTACTGGCAGATGGAATTAAGCATGAGCTGCTTTGAATGCTTTTAGCCTGTCACTTGGCTTCACGCTCAAGAGCTGATGCTGAAAGTAACTCCCTCCCAATAACTCGGCCGCGTATTCCCTTTCCTGAGGGCTCTGCTCTCTGATCACCACCCGTGGGCACCTTCCAGAGGAAGCCCAACAGACCTGGGCACCGCTCGGGCGCTGCCGAGGCCAGAGACCACAGTCTGCCTGCTGCACATGAACCTGAGGGCAGCATAAACTTCTCTTCCCTCACAACTTGTGAGCTTCTCCCATGGAGCACAGAGCACCAGCACAGCCACCAGCAGCACGGCCACCAGCCTCTCCCCTCTGGCCACTCCAACAGCTTCCCTCCAGGGAACTCGGAATTAGCCCAGAAATAATCTTGCTAAACAACACAATTGCTCGTTTTCTTTTCTTCCTGTGCCTCCCCCTCACCATGGCAGGGGGTGGCAATGCCCTCAGTGGCCCAGTGACCAGGTGATGGGCAACACCAATAAATCGCACTGGCGCGTTTGGACACGAGGGCACTGGATCCTCATTACTCATGAAACACTGAACTGAACGCAGAAAAGATCAACTGTAGATCTGAGCCTTCAGAATACTATGTTCCTCCCCACAATTTTAGCCAAGAGCCATTACTTTTGTTGGAAAGCATACACCATGTGTGGGTATAAGAGCCTTATTTAAGAAAGGCATCTCCAACGTATCTCATTTCATCAGCTCTATTTTTTCAGGCTATATATTTGAACCATTAATAAAATATGTGCAACAGACACTGTCAAATTCATCAGCATTCAGGAATATAAATAAAATTCGCTGCAGTGTTTCATTTCATTTTGACTATTTCACGCACCTTTCACCTTGTGTATCCATCAACCTTTCAACAGCTGCAGGGGTCTCCGGGCTCTGGAGGTCATTCAGCTGGTACCAAGGATGCAGTTTACACCCTGGTGTTTTAACACTCTGACATCTGCTTGTGGAAATTTATGTGCATCTACAGCTACCTAAATATCGGAGGTGTCACGGTGAACATTGAGCCGAAAGAGAATGATTTGTTTTTTCACCTATAACTTTTGTACTCTGAAGTTTCACATTCACAACCCGGAGACCTTTCTGTTAAACATCCCTGTTTTGAGTAATTTTATTGCCCCAGAACAAGCCTGGAGATTCTCAGACTTGTCAGCAGACGGCCCCTGAGCAGGGGAAGCTTAAACCTGGGCTAAGAGTGGGGTTTCTTTGCTGGCCAGAACCTGATGTGGGGACCAGTGATGTAAGTGCGTGGTCTATCACACCCCTAAGGAAATTTCACACCTTCAAAGATGTCTTGAAATCCAGGGAAGAGAAGACCTGTAAGGTTATCTAACTTCCCATCCTCACAATGCCAGGCTGTTCTTGGCAGGTGTTTTTTGCAAAGCCAGTTTTAAATGAGGAAAGTGATGATATTTTTCCAGCACTTTCCTTGCAGGTGGGACAGGATCATTCCAGCAAAGGGCACAGAAACAGCCGAGGCTCTTCTCGCTGCTGGTCCGTGGGGAGCAGGCAGCTCTGCCAGCAGCACTGGCACCGGGGACAGCCCGGGGGTACAGGGGCAGAGGATGGCATGACCCCCCACCACAGGAACCTAATTAATAGTTTTTCCACTGTGTCAGTGACATTTTAGCCAATGTAAATCCAAAAATGCTGTATTAATTGCCATTCCGTTAGGGGTTTTAATAGCCTCCGAGTGGAAAACGAGGACAGGAAAGAAAAATATTCATATAATGGGGAATTAACTCCAGAAAAATCTTATAACTTGGTAATTGCTAACCTCGTGACACGTATCATGACCATATACTACCCGAGATAATTTCTGAGATAATTTTTTTCAACCACATGCAAAGCAAACAAGAACATCACACCTACTAGGGACTTTCTGGTGCGCCATAGATACCCAAAGGTACCGGTATAAAATTAATCAATTGGAATTTTCAGCCACCTGAGCCTCTCCTGAAAAGGAAACCAAAAGAATTACAGACAGAATTGTGCATTTCAGCCTACAGTGCCCAGTTTCATCGTTTTAACTTTAGCACCTTTCAAATCAAGCCTTTACTTTTCTCTCAGAGTCTGGTAGGTGGCCACTTTGATCTCTACCCGCTTGTGTCATTCCTTTGTGCATTTGCAGCATTGTTCTCTAATACAAACACAGAGGAAATTGTAGCTTAGAAATAAATGAACGTCGTGCAGCGTGGGGAACTGGTGTCAAAGTAGACTGAATAGGTTTTTATCTAATACGAAGCCTGTGCTTCCTAAAGCTCCTAGCTCCGGGCACAGTAATTCAGGAGCAAATTAGCATAGAGTAGACTCATAACAGACTTTGAAAATGAGCATTGTACGCCTTCCACCACCCAGACAAAAGAAATATCTGGCTGTAACACGGGAGATTTGCCAGCTCTGATACCCTGATGAGAGAAAACCACACAAACCGCTGCCAGGCACAGCCAGGAGCGCGGTGGCTCGGCTGGGGCTGAGCTTCCTCTCCTCCTCTTCCTCACCCCCAACGGCTCTCCCAGCCCTGCTCCAGCCCGCCAGACATTTGCTGCTTCTCTTAACGTCCAAAAGCTTTATGCTCACACCCTAAAGTTACGTTTGACCCCTAAAACAGCAAATTTTCACTGGTAATTTTGCATGTGATTTTGCAGGCTCCGGTGTCGGCAGCCCCTCGCCCCGCTCAGGCCATCCCCAGATCTCAGAGCACCTCTGCTTCTCCCACACGTGTCTTTAATCCACACCACGAGCAGCCTCTGAAGAACATCATTAGTAATTATCATCTGATAACATCCCTTTTAATAGGATCTGTTGTGACCTTCTCCTTGGTCAGTCCCCCGCACACCCCACACTCCTTGCACTGATCATTGGGCATCTTCAAAAGGGAGAAGATGCACATGGAGGTATCACACCATCAGCACGTAACACTTGTTAACTGCCCACAGAGTTACGGGAGAAATATTTTATTTAAAAAAAAAATCCTACTTCGTATTTATTTGCAAAGTCTGCAAAACAATTGTGATCTTCTCCTTGGTCAGTCCCCCGCACACCCCACACTCCTTGCACTGATCATTGGGCATCTTCAAAAGGGAGAAGATGCACATGGAGGTATCACACCATCAGCACGTAACACTTGTTAACTGCCCACAGAGTTACGGGAGAAATATTTTATTTAAAAAAAAAATCCTACTTCGTATTTATTTGCAAAGTCTGCAAAACAATTTCGCTGCCTGTGATTTTGAAGGCGGCTGCTGTTGATGGTGCTTCTACCAGTTCGGCCAACTTCATCTCTAATTTAAAGTTACTCTGGAGTCTCTAATCCCGTATTTGAAATTCCTATTACCGGGGGCTCTAATGGCAATTGGCTTGGCAAGAAACCTGTTTACACAGCTCCCCTCTGTCAGCACCAGCCTGGTCACACACCGCAGCAGCGACAACCGCCTCCGGGCCAGGAGCTGCCTCTGTGCACCCAGGTGTGCATCATCCCCCACGGGCGTGCAGCACACCCAGCCACACAGGTATTAGCTACAGGGTCTCTGCAACCAGCACCTTTTCTCCTGCCAACATTTCAGAATTGGGATTTCTTGGGAGTTATGAGACATTAAGGGGAAAATCAAAAATGTCAAACCATTATTTTCCTATCCTTTATTCTTTCTCACCTGGACAGAATCTCTTTACAGATCCTTTTTGATCAGTAAAAGCTAAAATAAATAGGAGATCTGAAATATGCCATGTGAATCAAGCAGCTCCAACTTCACCCTTTCAAGCAGAAACACCGCTATGTAACCGCATTTGATGTGATTTAGCCACTTCTAAAAATATCTTCTGTAGAAATCTCACTTTTTCCCTTTCTTCACACACACAGAGCTTCCACTCAGGCTGTCATTCATTCATTACCTCCCTCTCTCCGCTATCACCGTCTCCGCTGAATATAAGAGGTATTAGATCTTTTCCAGACTGCTCCGTGCATTTCAGTTTTAAAAGCATTGATTAATCTCAGCTCTTATGCTGGAAATAACTGAAAACATCCTGCCTGAACGAGATGAGAAATATCTTAACTTACAACAGACTAATTCATCTCCAATTTCGTGTCTGCCCTTTCCCCAGCTCTCCTTAAGCCCCCCCACTGCCCCAGCTTTGCTGGAATTCACTGGTCTCCTCCACGCACTGCGGGTGAAGGTCATGTCACAGGTTTGGGTCAGTCTTTGTCTGAAGGCACTTTTGCTCACAGCTGCTCCACTTCACTCCTAGGGCCCAAAACGCACGGCCTCGGTGCTGTTTCTTTGTCCTCTTCCTCTTTCCCTCTTTGCCATCATTTCCAAAGCACTTTGCTGCAGAACTTCATGTCAGAGCCTCTCTCAGTGCCCGCAGGGGCTCTGCAGGGGCAGCGGCAGGGTCAAGCCTTTTAATCCCAACATTAGTACTCCCACCATCAGACATCTAAAATATAAAATATTCATGCATGTAGGTAACACCATTAAAGTGTTTACTGCAAATGTTACGTCTCTCTCAAACCTGCCCTCCTCTCCGGTGACACAGGTGATCAGTAGCTGGCCTAATAATGAGCTACAAACTCTATTCCAGCCCGTTGGTATGAGGATGACTTCTTTCTGCCAGGGCCTTCAGCCCAGCAGGCACCTGTAGAGTGCACACTGAAAAGCCTCCTTCAGCCTCTGCCACATTTAACAAACCCCTTAAAGCAAAATCCTGGGAATATCCTGTCCCTCAGCAAGCACGTGGCTTCCATCACAAACCTATCCTGATTTAGAAAGGCTTTGCATGAAGAACTAAGTATTTATTCTTGGTGCTACGCACTGATCTGTGTAAGGTAACAGAGCCATTTCCATCCTGAAGAATGAGAATGGATGCTTTTAGTATGTCAGTTTATGTCATTTTACTCAGCTGACATAGTTAACAGAAAACGTTGTACTATCATCAGGGTGGAAAACAGTGGACTTAAAATTTTAGTTCATGCCCATGGGCAGTACAATGGACGTGATTCTGCTCCTGTGGGAAGGACTTTTTCTGGATTCCTGGAAGTTCGGGAGGGGTGGGGGGTGTGAGGGGCAGTTTTTTCCAGTGAACAGGGAGAGGGTGCAGAGCATATACTTGAACGTGAACTGACTCCCTTGATTTCAAGCATCAAATGAGGTTTTTTTTAGTAAAGTGTGCTTTCACATAATAGATCTACTACATTATGTACTTAGAGTCTTCATAATACAGCACACTAGCTATATATTATCATTATAACCGTGCTGAAGTACCTAACTCTGTGCATTAAAAAAAAAAAAGAAAAGAAAGATGCTAGGGAATTTGTTTTCCTGTTTAAACAAAACATTTGCTCACACCAAAAGAGAGATATATCATGTGGCAAACATACATAAGCAATTCCTTTGCTAAGAAGATTTATACTTAATGTCCAAATATATTACTAGATGGGAAGCAGAGAAGGAAGGTCATCATTCATTAGGTAAAATGAGGGAGGGAGAATTCATCTGTTTAAAACATTAGCATATAAATATGATAGGAATCCTGAACCTCAATGTATTCTCAAACCAACCACAAGTTCTTAGGGGTAAAGGTCATCCCTGGCAGACGTACTATCGCAGCAATCAGAATGGCACAGATTTGCAAGCAGGAAGGAAATAACACCAACTTCGAGAAAAAAAAAGGATAACTTTACCATAAGTCTTTTCCCAAACTTTGTGATAGAGCACTGGAATGCATCATAAATTCCAGAGGCTGTTAAATACATTGCCCGGGAAGAGAAGTGTACAAATACACAACTAAAGTACAATTGAATCACAAAAGCTCTATAAGTTAGTGCTATTCATCTCAGTCCCTGCCGCTGCCGGTGTGGGCTGTTTGCCTGCTCTGGACACCTCAGTGAGGATTCTTCCAGCAAACAAATCTCTGCTCACCACTGCCAGGACGTGGACCGTGTCCGAAGGCAGCAGCAGCAGCTCAGCTGCCCAGGGGAACGGGGGAAAACACCACAACCTGGTCACACACAGCCACGAGCCACCTCCTGAGGGGATTTGCTGTGAAGCAAAGGGAAAAATACTTCAAATCCTCCTCATATTATACAGAATTTTATGAAGGAAAATATCTTCCCTCACCCAAACCCATCTTCTACTTTAGATCTATAGTTGTTGACAATGGACTTAGCTGAAAATACAGTATGTAATTGGTATATTCAAATCTCTGATAAGAAAACCTCAGTATTATATTATCTCAATATTCCTTTGTTTCACATTGGCAATTTTACTGTTGCTAGAGGAGACTAGATGTAAACCATAATATTTTCACAAAGAGTTCAGAAACAAATTCAGTCTCAATCTCTATTATCTTACATCTCTGCAACAAGCAAACTCATCTGTAGAGTTATCCTGCTTCCTAATAATAGATGAGGCAGCCTAACGATCCTCACAGCCAGCAAGAAATTGGTTTAGTTTCTTTATCCCCAGCTCTCCGGCTTTCAGATCCATCCAACAAAACAAACAAACAAAAATTTCCATCTGACATAACTAAACCTCCCCATAAATCCACCCCCACAATTACCTTAATTTAGAGATAAAGAAATAACTGCATTGCACTTCACGATCACAGCTCCAGAGATTAAAATGAGCTCCATGAATAAACAGCCTGGGGGTTCCTACCCACCGCAAGCCAGATCCCTCTGCGCTGAAGGCACAGCCAGGGATGCTGTCTGTCACAGACTGGAGAGGTATTAACTGGGAGGGGGAAGTAATCAATCTTATAATTCACAGAAGATGAAACCAGTAACAGAAAGACCCTGCCTGGCTGGTCGCTGGAGAAGGACACGCTGAAGAAGATGCAATAAAGGCAATTAGAGAAAGGGGCTGCTGCTACTGGCAGCAAAGCAGAGGTGCTGGGAGGGCGATGGGCAGGAGCACCCACTCACACACTCAGTGTAACTCCCTGGAGAGCAACCCCAAAACTCAAAATTAAAACCAGGTGGCTAACATTTAAATGCAGTATTCCCTTCATTTTGTTATTGATAAACCAGAGCTCTACTCGTTTAGTTCCTGGTCCCAATTCCAGGCTCATTCTCCTCAACCCAACTCATAGTTTTTGTATTCCCTGGGAGCAAGGTGGTGACAGGGACCCAGTGACAGCCATACATCCAGCCTGGAAATTCCACCACAGGGCTTCGCATTGACTAGGATGTAACTATTATAGCTCGCTTCAGAAAATAGAAAGATCATCACTGGAGAAAGGGGATCTACTGCAGAGCTTGCCCGGAGGGACAGAAAACCTTACTGCTGACAAGTGGGGTGTGAATGGTCCTCAGAGCCTTGTCCGTGTCAGGGGTCTGTGCCTGGAACTAGACTCAACTTCTTCCCTCTCCGTTGTGCACTACTTCAAAGCAGCTCTTACAGATTAAATTAGTGCAGAATATCATAGTCAGTTTCCTTCCTGCATGAAAAATAACTCATATTTCATTTTCCTCTCCTTTAGACATAATTGGTAACATTTTTCTTCAGCAATTAAATTCTTACTTAAATTCATTTCTTCAGAAATTAGAAGCTGGACAGCCTCTGCAAGCTAGAGATTTTTTATTTAAAATATTTGATAGAACTGGGACAGAGACATAAAACAGTTTTTCTCTAACTTCTTTCTCTAACTTTCTTGACCTTCAAGTCAAAGATCTTCAAAAGCTTTGCTATTTTTTTTTCCATATTTGTCATTTATGAAACATCTTGCAAAACCACAGTCATGGGGACACTTCAAGCTTCTGAGAATGACACTTCCAACACAACGTGACAACCATGGACGAGTATAAAGATGGGGCCAAATCTTGCCTTTACTTTGGAAAGGACATCAGCAATGCTCCAAAAAACAGTACTCTCAACTGACCTCGTGACCACACTGAATTTCCACCTTATTTGGTGGGATTTTACAACTGTAACAGTCTGCCCCATGACATAATGTGATTCTCTTTAAGTAAATAATTTTCTCCATAATTTACAAATCATGTCAGAGCACAAAGAATACTTCAGTCACTTGGGAATTACAGCAAGACTTCATCACTAAAGATGATTAATGTCCTAAATCCAAAAGATGGAATGCTCTTCATACAGCCCCGGTGTTAGGAAAAGATTGTCCATCAAAATGTGGGTCACAACAACTTTAAAAAAAAAAAAAAATTCAGCATTTGTTGATACATAACTATTCAGTGGGATAGTAAGTACAAGAGCGCAGAAGGAACCTGCTATTATTGTTGAAAGTTTAATAATTTAATAATTGCCAACTTCATACATTATTGATCACGCAGAACTTCCACGTACCCCAGGGGACACGGAGCCTCCAGCCGGCTCTGGAGTGTCACAGAGAGCAGAGAAAAGCAGTGGCAGAGAACAAGAATGTCTTCTACCTGACCCTGTGCAAAAACGCACTTCGGGGGAATTTTCTTTGTTCCTCAACACTATTCCTGTACTCAGCTCATTGCATTTTCTGTCTCTGAACAAAACAGAGAAAGAGAGGGAATGAACTTTAAAAACTAATAATAATCAAAACCCAAACCAAATGGAAATTTCACAGTAAGGTATTATTGTAAAGAGCAGTTAGAGAAGTGAAGGTCATCCCAACCCAGGAATGTTTAGGTTTAGTTAAGGAAATGTTCAGCGGTGGCTGTAAGGGGATCCTGTGCTCCCAGATCTGACCAAACACACAAGACACCCCGAAACTCCTGTTCCGATGAGGGACTGCTAGGACCAGGCATCCTAGAGAGCTGGAGTCTAAAGAGAAGTTAATCTTTTTGGCTCCTGGGCACACCCTGCCAAAGCAAGCAGGTCAGAACAGGGAGTTTCAAGGAAGTTGGTAAGAATGCTAAAAACAGAGGAAAATTCAAAAATTCAGCTGCTTTTTTTTTCCCCACGTAGAAAAGAGAGGATCAGAAGAGGACATGAGATGAATCGTCTTAATGTAAAAGGCTCTTCCTAAGAGGGAGTTTGATGAATTATTCTCTGTGTCTGCTGGGGAAAGGACAAGACATAATTGGATTAATTTTCAGTGAAAAGGACTTAGACCGGGAAAAACTCTATACATCAAAAGGTAATTATAATGGAGCAAGTGGCTAAGAGAGGTTATGGAAACCCTCTTACTCTTTGCAGGCGCTGGTTAGGTAGACATCTGTCAGGCATCACGGAGTCATACCTCATCCTCTCAGGAGCTGCCGTTCCTAAACTTTTTAAGCCTAAAAACCCTTTTATACACACTAGATTTCCACTTCCCCCGGGCCTGCCGTGTGACCCTTTATAAAGCTTTTGGCAATTAAGACAGTGTCAGAGGAATGACCTCCTGGGCCTCCTCCCTGGCTCTTGCAGGCCCCTTTTTGCAATCTGCACCTATTTGGGGGGAAAAGGGAAAAAAATACTAAGATCCCACTTTAAAAACAGTAAGATCCAGCTTTAAAAATCTACTGGATGTCCCAATATCAAACTAAGCCCAGCTCTTCCCGTAGTGGACAACTGAGGTCTGTGCAAGATTTCGTGGAGGTTTAACCGACCACCCGGGAGCTGTGACAAATACACAGTCTGCTTGGAACAAGGTTTCTGAGCTCTACCACCAGGTTTCCAAACGCTCTTCACTCGTCAGATAAAGCAGAAGTAGTAGAAATTGGTCAGAAACCAATTAGCAAACCCATGGAACATTAGTTCCACACGGAATTCTGGTGGTCGGGGCTTCTTTTCCCTCAGTTTTTCAGACTTCTTGCTCATCTTGGACCCATTACCGTGGCTCCCCTCTGGTGCACGATGAATGCTCCTGCTCTGCCCCAACAGGCAATCACAGAGCCCCAGCCCTTTCCTTGGTGCTCAGCATCTTTCCTTGTCAAACCACGGTACCATCTCACACACTGCAGGACTCTAAACCAGCCTTTCATGCTGCTGGGTCTCAGAGATCAGTCCAGAATAGGGGTGAGAAAAAGAGGAGAATAAGAGAACACAAAGATACTGCATGTTCAAAATAGAGTGCACAGACTGACAGAGACGCACAAAAACTACCTCGGTATCAAACAGTACCATGAGCTGTGCATTTCCTAAAGCATTACAAGTACCCAATTCAAAAAGAACTGAGCTAGGAAAGGGAAAAATGAAAAAATATACAGAGAACAATTCTTGTAAATCAAAGTTCTGGTAAGACAAGTCTATTTTAAGTATATTTATCATTGCTATAACAAATTGCATGCAGGGGTGCATAACTGAAATCATGCCATCCTAATTCCCAAGCAGTGTTTTCACATATGTAATCAGTTATGGCTGAACATGGCACAGAGCAGGAACACAAACCCAACCCTCGCAGAAGACAGCCTTTAGGGAGGTTCTCCTTGTTCCTCAGGAACAGGAGAGAAACCCCCCCAGGTTCTCCTCTAATTAAAAGGGATTCTAGGAAAAAAACAAGATGCAGCCCAGACTCCCTTTCCCGATACTGAAGGAAGACACTGAAGGAAGATGACAGCTCTTGCCCACTTTTACTAAATGGTAATTAGCATGAGCTGTGCTGCTTAAGCTATTTAGAGTTCCGTGGGAGCTGGGAGAAGCCCACACCCACCCAGCAGCAGAAAAGGTCAAGCACGTGGAACGGAATTGCTGCCAAGGGAGTTCGATGAGGAGCTATCTGCACATTTCTACATCATTTATTAAAAACCCTTCCTGTTACTATTTTAAACAGACCCGCAAGTGCCCATCTAGGGAAGGCACTGACGTTCCAGGAATGTTTCACTCTATTTGCTTCTAAACATCTATAGACAAATGTGGGGGACAGAGAAACAAACCGGCCAGAGTTTTCCTCCTGTAGGCACTGTCCTCACCTGCTGGACATCTGAATGTGTACTGTCCTCAATTAGAAATCTCTCGGGGGATTAATCCACCTTAGCTTTATCTGGGTTGCTTCTTAGTAAAAATCACTATTTTCACATACGATCTACCGAGTCCAATGGAGTAATTTATTTCTTGTCTGTACCAGTGGTGTTATGCTGCTCGTGTCAAACCTTCAGGTTATGGTTCAGCATTTAACTCACTCCTAGAGAATTCCTGACTGTCATCTTCAGTGACAAGTGGGTGCAGTTTTCATAATCATAAGCGAAAACTGTAGCTGAGAAAATAGATGTGTGACTTCAAACCTACAGAAGGAACATCTTGACATTTAAATCCAATTACCCTTTCTCCTTCCTGATGAAAATATGATATCAACTTGTGGTAAATTCTACTAGACAAATTTATCATGTTCTCCAGCTCCTACGAACTTTTCAGCACCACATTTTTATATCACGCATTGCATTCTTTATCTGTCACTTTTACAACACAAAGGGTTACGGGTGTGCAGTAACTGATAGGTGATGCCAAGAAGTCCGCAAAAATTTTGTTTGGGAAGTCTTCCTAGAACAATGATCTCCCAGTTGAAATCGTTAATTGCAAAACTGGAATGAACTCCAAGGTAAGAGAGACTACTGCTCTTCATAATAAATTAAACTGTCAATCACTCAAAGCACCCTTAATATCATACTATTTCCCCAAGCTCTTAAATTACAGGCTGAATTTCATTTATCAGCCTGCTGTATGTGAAAAAGGATTAATTAAACTCATTCCAATATTACAGTAAGGCTCTATTTCTCTTAGTACTAAAGAATAATTGACTCCAAATGAATTGGAAAGTGGGTAAGTAATTGTAGTTATTATTCTGATGTAAATATTAGTTCTCTTTTGACATTTCAAAAGATTTAGTAGAGGCACTTTAGTGATAAGACAGATCATTACCCTGACTGGGAAGAAGAGATAGCATAGGGAAAGTGAAATTACAATAATTAGTTTATATACCTAAAAATATCCCTATCATTCTTTTTTTCATATAGTTATGTACCTGACACTACATTTTCATTAACTGTTGCTCCTGATGTACTGTATTAAGTGCGCTGCAGTAAAGTCAATGTGTTCCATCCTGCTATTTGGGAAGGAATTCGGAGGCAGTATGAGCTCTCACACGGGAAGAGGAATTAGTGGGAAGTTTGTCTCTGAGACAGTCATGACACTGCCAGTGCTATAAAATTCAAATCAAGTGATTGCCATTGTGAAGGACTAATTGTGATGAAAAAAATTATATCAACAGACACCCTGAACAGCAAGAAATCACCCTTTAATTGGACAATCAGACGAGCTCAGACAAGAAACTGCAGCACCTCCAGAATAAACAAAAGGGTTTGGCATAAGGAATTGTGGATGACGTGACATCACCAAAGCCATCTTCTAAATATAGCATCTCCTAACATCCACCTAGAGATCAGGGCCACACAGTCTTAATTAGCTGCCCAAAATTTAGCTTCTAAGTCTTCGTTTTCACTTAGGGCTAGAGAGACTGGTTTCAGAAACTCTTTGACCACTGAAGGCTATTATTTTTTTTAAACATTGTTGTAAAGCAAAACCTGAAAAATCACCTGCAGTCAAAGCCTCTGAATCTATTCTTTTCAGGTTTTGCTTCTTTTCTCCTTTCACTTCTTAACTTCTCTGCAGTTTTGATTCTCAGCCTCTCAACAGAAGATCACAGGAGACCTTCAAAGCAGAGTTTTAGCAATCTGGCCTCTCGAGCAGTGATTGAAATCTCACATTTCCATCCCCAGGATGACCTAGTCCCCGGGTGTTTTGCCTGAATTATCAGCACAAGTTGTGCCCTTTTCAGGTGACTAGCATGAACCAGCAGTTTAGACAGACTTCGCTCATAATTGTTCATTTCCTGCTATTCTTTTTTCCAGGGTAAAATGGGCTATTTACCACACAGAACTTTAAATAAATGTTTCTTGCCCAAGTGCCCAAGATACAAACCTGCCAAGGAATGCAAAACGTTACAGGCAGTATTTCATTTCTCTGAGCATGTACCTGTTCTTTAAAGATATCCTCCTCGCTTGCTTTCATTTTTTTTCCCTCCATTAATTGCAGAAAACTCTTCAGCAGTTTGGACTAACAATTTTATAAGCCTTTGAATGCAGAGTGTCATAAAGCAGATACAGCTGAATATTTGGTACTGACAGGTTTTCTGGTAGTTTGTGTGTAATAGGAACAGGCAGATAAACGCAAGGTAGCTTTGAAATATCATGATACCAGAAAACCATTTAAACCAGTTAATTCAGACAGTCAACTACCAGATGGAGACCCTGCAAACGAGGGCTCTCGCTCAATCAATGGTAAATGAACTTCAGCAACAAGAACATTCTTCTTCACTGAAATGTAAATACAAACGCAATGTTTATCAATAGGCCCAAATAGTCAAGACACTATTGAGAATATATGAACTACACTGAAGTGGATAATTAATATATTTCCAGCTATACTTTACAGACCATTAGTATCAGGGAGTTCTGTGTTTCCTCCTTAAAGGTTTGTTACGAAGTACTGCATTTTCCAGATACTAAAGCCTTCTGCAACTAGAAAATTAAGTTTGCTCATATTTTGTTGTACGTTAAGGCAGCAGATCAATGTGGCCACTGAAGCACAGTGATTCTTTAAATTAAAAACAAATTTGTCTGTAATTTGGGTTTTGCCACTATCCTCCCCGCCTGACTTGTCACCAATTAATTGTTTCAGACGGGCACTCGGACACGGCGGTCACGAGACAATTTAAAAACCTGGCTGGAGACAATTAAAATAACCCTATCCTCATTACTTAGTTAATGCCCCCTCAATACGGCAGTAGGAAAAGACTACTAGGAGAAGCAGGAGAAATAAAAATAGATGACAAAGTGATCAGGTTATCAATAAAACTGCTGTAAGACAAATAAGCCATAACATTAAGGAGCGATCATTCACAGGCCCATGGAAAGTTCAATACCTTAAGTAAACCTGTCAAGGGGTCATTTAAAATCCTATAAAACTCCTGATGTTTGGCAAAGGATAAGTATCTACTGGAAAGTACAAATCAGAGGATCACATTAATTTTGCAGACTTTTACATAGGATCATGAGTTTTATATAAATCTGTAGCCCTCTGTTGGAAATCAGACATAATTCTTATTATGAAGAATAAGCGGGGGGAAAAAAAACAACAACCCACAAACAAATCCATAGCAATCCCAGAGAAAAATATACTAAAGATGGACTGAAAAATAACATTAATCAAATAAAGTTGCACTCCTCATGCAGACAGAGGAAGATTAATGTGAAGGGCAACACTTCAGATAAACCAGTCATCTCTTAATCAAAACCTCAGGGAAAGATGATGAAAGATATTTTCAGAAGTAGCTTAATTTCTACGTGCCAAAATTTGGCTGATAAAATAAAAACGACGAGCTTCAATATTTTGCCTGGATAGTATTTTCTGGCAGACAGGCTGGCAGGACACGCGGGGCGAGTTCTCGGATGAGTCTGCCACAGAACAATCATCTCTTTTGGGGAGGGAAACCTCTGCCTCACAATCCCTGCAGAACCGCAGCCTCCTGGCTTTTCCCAGCCCCCCAGTCAGTGACAGCACATGGTGCCACCAACTCCCACCTCCCTGAAACCACACAAAACAAAACCACAGCCTTTAACCAAATCCTGAGATACGTTCCCAGTGAAATCATTCCATCCAGCAAGAACTGGCGTATTTCATAGAATATGTAAGGCTTCAAACCCAAGTTTCTCAAACATCTGAGGAATATTGGATATCAAATGGAATGACAGCCATAATATGGTAAAATAAGGTTGGAACAGGATTGCCAGGAGGTACACTGCAGGAGAGGGGGACAGGCCTGTCAGGTTCTCCCCCTGGCTGAGCAGAGTTGTAAATTGGTGATAAAGCTTGAATAGCAAACCGTTCAAAACTTCCACATTTTAATGATGCTAATTTTTAGATACAGAGTGAATCTGTATCCGTTCACCCCGTTCCTTTGTGTGTTTTAGGACGTGGCTGCTGCCCCAGCAGGACTCTCCCGTGCCCGGGTGTGTGTGCGCAGGTGGTACCCGATGATTAAAGTGCATCTTTTTGCCTGTTATTACAGGCACTAATCAATGGCAAATACCAGATTAACAGAGAGGGCGCAGCCCAGATTGCACAGCGCGTTTCAAGCCCAGCGCTACGTTAATGACATAGTTAAGGTTAATCACATTGTTTAAAATGTTCATTGCATACAGGCTGGGGAGAATCTCCGGGCTGGTGTCAGAAGGGGAGGTTTAACACTGCCTGGCAGGCGGCCTGTGTCTGTACTCACACGTGTGATCCTCGCTCCAGTGACACCTCATTACCCGCAGAGGCAGGGCTGCCAACGCCAAATTTCATCAAGCTCCTGCTTATCGCGGCTTCTGATCTAATTGTTGTGTTGGGGCACGGGAGGGGGGAGTGTTCTTTTGTGCTCAGCTTCCCGTTTTCCCTCTTATCCCCCTTTTTGTGCCGCACGCTCCGGCCCCTGCCTCCCAGGGAGCCCAGCACATCCTGCTCATTTCATACCGTACCCTTCTCCCACTCTTTTTAATAACAGCAATATTATAAACTCTGTTTGGTCCACACAAAAAAGAAACTCCCTTTTGACCTCAAAAAGACACAAGTCAAACAAGTGACCAGGCCAATGACTCATCCAGACACCGACTTCAAAGTACGGCTTGGTACGTGCCTTTGAGGTCAGAATGCCAGGATCCTGCCAGGAGCTGCAGGGCACCGTTCCCTGGGGCTCAGCGAGGCCAATCTGCCTTGACAAAAATCACCTCATTATTCCCGAGCACAAATCTGACCTGGCCAAGGCCGGATTTCGGATGAATTCCCGTCTCCGCAGGCTCTGCTCGCTGCCCAGGAGGGCTCACGGGCCACCTCCAGCTGCCTGCAGGGTCACCCCAAAAACACTCCCAGTGCAAAACAGCCTGGTTTATGTTGTATGCTAAAAAACACTGCTCTGCAAACTAAGAAAACCCATATTGAGTTCATTCAAATCACGTTCCCTTTTTTCTTTTTCCAAATTTCCTAACACTTTAATGTTGCCTCAATACTCTAAGGAAGCCTGATATTGTCTCAAGCAGGTGGAAAACACCTAAACATGGCCCATGAACTGTTTTGCTGTTCCACCAATAGATGAGGAATATTTTCTTGAGCGTTCCCTTCACCCATGCTCCTATATGTATCCTAGAATATTTCTTTCCATGTTTCCAGCTGTTCACCAGTCCAAATACTGAACTAATATTCTTTAATTATGGTCCTGTTGCTGGATACCACATTAAATTATGATCACATTAAAATCCTGCTGCGTTGCCTGCTCTTGACACGCAAAACCAAATTTATTTTCTCAGAACTTCAAGCATCACAACGCACGCAAGCCATTTACACACACACAAAGGACGCTTTGATTGCATTGCTTTCTAGTTATTCTTAGAAAAAAATCTTTAAATGGAAATGCTGCATGCCTAATTGCTATGAAAAAAATTCTTTCAAGAACTGCCAGAAGGCAAGATACAAAGTTTTTGTATGTGATTAAGAGTCAACTTGGAAATAGCAAGTAAATAAAGATGAAATCTTTTAAAAGTGAAATCTCAAAATTTGTATTTCACAGACTCACATTTAAAAGATCTGGAATTCTACTACTGAAGAAACCGGGCTCCAAAACTTCTTATCTGAAAAATTCCTACAGTAGTTGTAATTAAAAGTTCTAACGAGAAGGGGACGTGCCATTCCCCGAGTGACTGCAGTCTCCAGTGGGCACAGGGACGTGTTCCTGTTGAGCCTCGGTGTCTCCTTGTGCCCCTTCCTGGCCAAAGCCCCCAGAGCTGGGGCTCTGAACCCCCACATGGTCCGTGCGTAGTTCAAAAGGCCCATCCCTGTTTCAGCTCTATAGAGACATGCAGAGCTGATTTTTTTAACTTAGCCTACGTTTGCCGAGAAGCAGTTTGCAAGAAGGGATATCAAATGCAAGCAGGAATCCCAGCTCTATGCCCAGTTATTTAGAGGAAGGAACAAATCTGTTCGCAAGACATCAAAATCTTCCTTTTTTCCCCCCCTCACTGTACACAAGAACCAGATACTCAGCGATTGTTCGTATAAAATCAGACCCTACAGATCCACTGGCATTTTTTGGAAAGTTAAAAACTAAATCCTGCTCCTTGGAAGGCAATGAGAATCCTGTCACTGAGTTTAGGCTGCCCCAGTATTGGCCAAGTATCTTCTCCTCCCAGCAGGGCTCAGAGCTAATAAGTTCTCAGGGCTCTGCCAATGCAAGAGATAAATCTGTGCTGTTACTGTTCAGACTTTGCGAGATGAAGGCATAGGTTTCACAGTGTTGTTTCAGCGCTTTTAAAAATATAATTCAGCATTTTGACTGCTAATTGCATACATGAAATCCGATAATCCAGATGGCAGAAAGTCATCTTAATATACAGGATCAAAATGGGTGGGTTTCTGTTTTTTGGGTGGTTTTTTTTTTGGCGAGGTTTTGTGGTTTTTAACTCTACATGAAAAGAAAACACAACCTTCTTTCACGGGTTTAGCATTAATTAAAAGCACACAGCTCTGTGTGCTGACTGCAGCATGCTACACAGTCATTTATTTTCAGTACGTCACTCCCTGATTTCCTTTGAGTCCATTTAGAAGTCGATTACAGTAACGGGGGGGAATGCATCACTTTGGTAATTATTCTGTTTACACCCACACTAAACCACGCAGCCCTAACCACAAGATGTATGAAAATTATTTCCCAGGTGAAAAAGGGTTACATTTGTGGCAAAAACAGCCAGGGACACACCAGAACTACCCTGACCGAGGCTTCCTGGGCCGCTGGCATACGAAGCCTGCCTTCCTGCAGTTAGTGTCAGCCTCTGCTGGCTCAGGTGCAGAATGAAAAAGTTCCAAAAGGCCTTCGGAGGAATTCTATGTGCTCCTCTGCTGCCATCAGCCAGGGACACCCCACAACTACCCTGACCGAGGCTTCCTGGGCCGCTGGCATACGAAGCCTGCCTTCCTGCAGTTAGTGTCAGCCTCTGCTGGCTTTGAGGAGGCCCAAAGAGAAAAAACTGGGTGCTGTGACTTGTTCTGATTTTTAATGAACCTTTTTTAAAACCCCCAATCAGAAACAGGGCTTTTGTGCTTATTTACACAATTTGGTTTCAAAACCCTGAGTTAGAGCAATGCAAACGGTGAAGATACTAATCTCAGTTTTAGCTAATAACCTTCTCAAATTCACTTAAGGTTCAAAAAGAGAATTTAGCTGCATAAGGACATTAGAAGAGCCCCAGGGATCTTTCTCCAGGACCCCTGGTTTATGATCACCTTGCAGTAAATTGCAGGAGAACTTGTCTGTCCTCTCCAGGCTGACATGAAAAACTACAGAAGGTGCTGGAAGACTCTCAGCACTAGCCTGAATCCTCACAAACAGCCACAACAGTAATTAACCAAGTTGTAGGAACTTCAGATGCAGGGAATTCAAGTTAAAAGCACTATCAGAGCGAGCTTATGGGATTTTTGTGTGACTGGGACTCTGGTTAGGGGTAAAACCACTGTTAGGGCTTCGCATACATTTTTCCATGAGCTTACAGGAATTACAAATGATTCTCTGATGGAAATTCTCCCAAATCACTATTTTAAAACATTGGAATCTGCAGTTTCTTATGCTATTTCTAAAGCCATTATCTGAATTACTGGGAGGAGGAACTGGAGAATCCAAAGGGGAAGATGCTGCAGTGCGCTGGAGAGGCAAAGCTCAGACCCATATTCTGAACTCCCCCAAACTGAAGGGAAGGCAAAGGGCTGGAGGGGATTCGAGGTGATGCCCCAGAGGAAGGGGGCTCTCACCGGAGGGTTCTGGTCTGGATACAGCTGGGTACAACACCCGGCACGGGCTGTGCTTGCAGACACGACTCCTCTGCACGCCGCAGGAGGCTGCTCCAGAGGGCTCAGAGGAGGATAACGAGCCTCCTCTCCTAAAACTTTGCCAACTCGCACATAAACTTGAAGTTTTCTTTTCTTTTTTCACAGACCCAAACCCCTCATACATTAAGTCTTACACAAGTAAAGCAAAGGCTTTTTCAGGGAAAATTCTTATCAAAATATTGCTAGCTGCATGGCCCAGTTCCTCGACATTGGTAGGGCTTTGAGGTGTCCCTGGCGCGCTGGCTGGGCTGGTGAGGGGATGCTGGGGGCACAGGGGGATATGCTGTTCGTTTCTCATCTCTGACCATGCTGGCGAGAGAGAACACGGCTCATTATTACCCAAAAAAGCTTGTCTGGGACTGGCATCGACCAGGGCTGCTGTACCTTATCTGGGGCTAGTGGCTGAGGCTCTGCTGCCACCCAATTAATGCCACCGAGTTCTGGGGGTGCCCCATAAACTGCTCCCGACTGGGCACCAGGGAAGGGAATTCTGCCTGGGAATGACTGCAGCAGTGCAGCTCCTTCACACGGCAGAGGAAACAGAACAAAGTTAATTGGATAGAAGAGGAGCTGGACTGAAATACGCAGAGCGGAGAGAGATGAAAGAGGACGGAGTGATACAAAAATGAAATTGTGAACCAAAGAGGGGAGGCACGCCGATAAAGGGGTCAGGAACTGCGTGAAGAAGGGCACAAAGACCAGAGGGTAAAAAGCTGATTAGCTGTTAATACACAAGTAGATCTGAAATGATGATTTGTAATTGTTTTAGGAAACAAGAGAGACTTAAACCAGACACACAATAATGATACCAAGTACAGAAAACCCTTTAAAAAAAAAAAAATTAAAAGAGAGCTTTATACAATAAAAAGAACTAAAAGGGGAATGAGGCTGTGATGGGAAAAAGAATTCAGAAATTGCAAAAGGCATCTGAGCAAAGGGAAAGCCACAGGAAGAGATCCAAACGTGCAATGCATTTAACATCAACTGCCCAGCATCTGCAATGTCACAGTATTGATGTTTGGTGTCCTGGAGCTTTCCCTTTAAACTGAAAGGGAAATCAATTGAAGCTCAAATAGCAAAATTTTGGCTCTGCAGGCTTTAGGCACCACTTATAGGCAAAATTCTTGCAGAAAGCAAACAGCAGACAGGTAATTTAAATCATGATCACACTGAAATGAGTAAGGAAGCACAGCTTCAGAGCAATCACCTCTAAAGTACCAGGAGTCAACTTACATTTTCCTTTGGAATACTCTCCTGTATTCACCTGTCCCACCAGCTCCCTAAGCCCGGCCATATCTCTTCTCCCAAGGAACAGGTGATGGGACAAGAGGAAATGGCCTCACGTTGCCCCAGGGGAGGTTTAGGGTGGATATTAGGAAAAATTTCTTCACGGAAAGGGTCATCAGACATTGGAAGAGGCTGCCCAGGGCAGTGGTGGAGTCCCCATCCCTGGAGGGGTTTAAAAGCCGGGCAGATGTGGTGCTGAGGGACACGGGTCAGTGGTGGGTTTGTCAGTGTTGGGTTTGTCAGTGTTGGGTTGACAGTTGGACTCAATGATCTGAAAAGTCTTTTCCAATCTAAACAATTCTATGATTCCAAAGGAAGGTAAAGTGTTTTACCATGGAGCTGTGAAAGGCAGCATTAAGCGGTACAAAATATGAACATAGTAGAAACGTGACAACCTGCTAAACTGCAAGGGCGTCACCGAATCACAGAAAAATTCATGTTGTAAGGCACTCGGGAAGTCTCCAGTGCAACCTCCTGCTCAAAGCAGAGCAGTCTTCAAAGTTACATCGGGTTGCCCTGGCCTATCGTACCTTCATGAGACATTACCACAAAGGCTAAGGATAAGCAGAGATATTTCTGAGAGCCAATTTTTTTTCCCCTGTTGTCTCTGTCAAATCAGAAATAACCATCTCCAAATTCTGCAAAGCAACCTCCCATATCAGAGAAAAATCTGCTTCCGTGCATTCACTCCGAGCAGATGATGGATACAAAGCAATAGCCCCGACCTGGTCAATGGCACATGTCCCTTGGATGGAAAACGGCGTGGGCTGCCACGAGGGTGAATGGAGGCTGTTACAGCCCCTCCTGCTCTGAACTCAAAGCCATGCACCAGCTCAGAGCTGAAAATGGCATTGTATTGACATTTCTGTTTGGAAGGAGTCAGTGAAGGGCTTCTGACCCCAGGAGTTAAGTTTGTAGGAATTGGTTTTCTCCCAGATAATGGATTCATTGCCGTTGCATAAAGCAGAGGCCTCACAACTAACATGAGTTCAGGGGAAGAAGAGAAGGGGAAAAAAAGAAAGCTTCAGCCTCAGCAACCATCAAAATCCCAGTGATGTTAATAGGCTGCTGCTAATAGGCTGCTGAAACCACAACTGAGACTGACCCGGTATCTGAACGTACTGCTGAACTGTAGAGACACACAGGAACCAACACTTCAGCCCAGCACCAGGCCCCCAGAAACACAGAGACAGCACAAATGGGTGTTAATAGACCTGAGGGGGGGGAAAGGAGAACTGTGGCTTTGGTAAACACCCCAGCTCCCCCTACTGAATAGAGCCACTGAAGGAAAACAAACAAAAGAAAACAAATTAAAAGTACAACTTTTGCAAAGCAGTCACTAGGTTCCTTGGAAAAGATGATAAAAATAGATCTTATTGAACACAGTAAAAGCTGTAAGAGAGCTCTTTTGCCTCCAGTTCTACCAAGGCTTCCATTAAATGATGTTGTCGTGCAATTACTGTGCTGTTAAATACCAGGCTACTGCTGTGCTCTGTCTAAAGGCCACCAATGCATATACTGGCAAATAGGCACTGGATCTCTGCCAGTGCTGAGGAAGCCAAAGAGACAACTACAGCCCTGGTCAAAATTGCATGAAACTTATCTTTGCCATTGTTTTTATAAGCTGTAAAAGTCAAAAATGGAAGTACAGTGGCTTCTACCTTGTAGTCAGAATGTTTGGCAAAGCAAAGTGGTGTTTTGTGAAAGAGTCTGAAGAAGCAGGGCCCAAGGGTTGCTAAGAGGAACCCGAACATTCC
>NW_015090842.1:753470-808973 GCF_001431845.1 Calidris pugnax
GCGTCACCGAATCACAGAAAAATTCATGTTGTAAGGCACTCGGGAAGTCTCCAGTGCAACCTCCTGCTCAAAGCAGAGCAGTCTTCAAAGTTACATCGGGTTGCCCTGGCCTATCGTACCTTCATGAGACATTACCACAAGGGCTAAGGATAAGCAGAGATATTTCTGAGAGCCAATTTTTTTTCCCCTGTTGTCTCTGTCAAATCAGAAATAACCATCTCCAAATTCTGCAAAGCAACCTCCCATATCAGAGAAAAATCTGCCTCCGTGCATTCACTCCAAGCAGATGATGGATACGAAGCAATAGCCCCGATCTGGTCAATGGCACGTGTCCCTTGGATGAAGAATGGCGTGGGCTGCCACGAGGGTGAACGGAGGCTGTTACAGCCCCTCCTGCTCTGAACTCAAAGCCATGCACCAGCTCAGAGCTGAAAATGGCATTGTATTGACATTTCTGTTTGGAAGGAGTCAGTGAAGGGCTTCTGACCCCAGGAGTTAAGTTTGTAGGAATTGGTTTTCTCCCAGATAATGGATTCATTGCCGTTGCATAAAGCAGAGGCCTCACAACTAACATGAGTTCAGGGGAAGAAGAGAAGGGGAAAAAAAGAAAGCTTCAGCCTCAGCAACCATCAAAATCCCAGTGATGTTAATAGGCTGCTGCTAATAGGCTGCTGAAACCACAACTGAGACTGACCCGGTATCTGAACGTACTGCTGAACTGTAGAGACACACAGGAACCAACACTTCAGCCCAGCACCAGGCCCCCAGAAACACAGAGACAGCACAAATGGGTGTTAATAGACCTGAGGGGGGGGAAAGGAGAACTGTGGCTTTGGTAAACACCCCAGCTCCCCCTACTGAATAGAGCCACTGAAGGAAAACAAACAAAAGAAAACAAATTAAAAGTACAACTTTTGCAAAGCAGTCACTAGGTTCCTTGGAAAAGATGATAAAAATAGATCTTATTGAACACAGTAAAAGCTGTAAGAGAGCTCTTTTGCCTCCAGTTCTACCAAGGCTTCCATTAAATGATGTTGTCGTGCAATTACTGTGCTGTTAAATACCAGGCTACTGCTGTGCTCTGTCTAAAGGCCACCAATGCATATACTGGCAAATAGGCACTGGATCTCTGCCAGTGCTGAGGAAGCCAAAGAGACAACTACAGCCCTGGTCAAAATTGCATGAAACTTATCTTTGCCATTGTTTTTATAAGCTGTAAAAGTCAAAAATGGAAGTACAGTGGCTTCTACCTTGTAGTCAGAATGTTTGGCGAAGTGTTGTTTTGTGAAAAAGTCTGAAGAAGCAGGGCCCAAGGGTTGCTACGTAGTCAGAATGTTTGGCAAAGCAAAGTGGTGTTTTGTGAAAGAGTCTGAAGAAGCAGGGCCCAAGGGTTGCTAAGAGGAACCTGAACATTCCTCTGAATTTGCTTCACATCAAGCTTGGCACTGTTTAGTGGAGAAGGACAAATTATGAACTGGTCTCAAACTTGCAAGGACATTTTTACACAGATTGGTCCCTTTGCCACCAGAACTCATCGTTCTCCTCTCAGTCCTCTGACCTGTTTTGTTGTGCCTCATCCCAAGGAGGTGACAGAGCCTCTCTGCAGTACCTACCCAGGGCAGCACAGCTGGAGGTGCCCAAGTGCCTTGTGATAAGAAGTAATCCTCATTTCCACCACCCAGGAGATGGTGTGGCTCCCACAGCAAGCTCTGGGTTAGGAAAGAAGCTGACAGCAGAGCTGAGACACACAGCAGCTGTGACAGCCTCACAAGGGGTCCTTCTCATCACTGAAAGGCCCTTGTGAAAAAAATGTGGTGAAGAGAAAAACGCAAAGGAAGGCCAAGAGAAGAGCATGGCTAGAGAAGAGGGTTGAGAGACACATGTCCCTCACAACCAAAGAGCAGAGGGGTCTCTTGGAGGCCCTGCTAAGAGGTCCACACAATTGCTAATTGCAGCTGCTCATCAGGAAGCCCATACCCCAGTGTCTGCCATGGGTAGCTCATCCATGGGTACCATCTCCCAGCCTGGGGTCTGTGATGGGGCAGGGACCAGTGAGGAGCCCCCGGGGAAGGCCCATGTGCTGATGAGGGGAGAGACCACACAAGCTGTCTCTTCTTCCCAGCCTGCCAGGCTGGACTAGTTCCCTCAAATTTAAAACACTTTTGATCAGGTAAAGCGGCACTACAAGGGACTGTTGCTCACTCATCAATCCCTCTGAAAGAAGACATCACAAATGAGTACAATTTAGGCTGTCAGAGCTGTCACTTTCCTACATGTTTTATTTAATGCAGATTTATTAATCCACATTAACAGTGGAGTGAAAACCTTTTGTTATAGTGAGAAGGAGGAAAGGGATGTGAGAAACCTTTCAAGCTCTTATGAAGGACACTGAACGTGGGACAATCCTGTGAAAACAGAGCTGGGGTGATGGTTTTATCACCCGTGGTCCGAGACCTGCTGGGTGACCCATCGGACTGTCCGTGGGTGCAATTCCTCCTCACCAAGACTCATCACCAAAGCACCGTTCTTGACTTAGATTTGAGGCTTGGGTGGCATTAACTTGGGAAAACCAACCCTGCTCTGTTACCCAGTGTAACAGAACAGCATAAATTGCTTTGTTAGACTCACAAACACTGACAAACACTACATTTCACTCGAGTCCACCAAGGTCCCTAAGAGCAACTGAAATCCTCCCAAACACATCACCGCCTTCAATCACACCCGAGCAATGAGACACTCCAGCTTTTTCATAACTCTCCTGTTGACTGGCAGAGGCTTCTCTTACACTGAATTAACCCCGTCGTGTTGCTGGAGCTACAGAAGCAGCTTCTCATAGCAGCCAGACGTTGTGAGAACCCGATCCTCCTCACCTTCCTTACCAACAGAGACTTTCAATTCCTTGAACTGCATCAGAAAATACAGTGGAAAATCACAGTGCTGTGTGTAACTAGGGCAGCCTCGCTGTTCCATACTTTAATTGAAAGGCAAATCTCCTGGGAGCAAGGGTGTCTGCTGTCCTGCCCTTCAGGACTCGTTTCTGTCTATGCAGAGTAGATGTGAAAGCACCACCACCTTGCTCCCAGAGCATCACATGTCTCCGCACGGGCATCATTGTTAGGCAAAGCAGAAAGAAGAGGGACTCAAGCCCTGAAAACCGCTGCTCAAATTGTTGTTTGATGTGGGACTTGGCAAATGCCAAGTGCTCTTTTTGGAGCAAACCAAGACCTTTAACTGTTCAGAAGACACGGAATGTGGAAAGCCCACTACGTGAGCTGCAGAAGCTTTAATTCCACTTTGCCCTTCTTTTCCTGGTCTCAGAGCAGCCTATGAACCAGTTTTACTGAACAAGCCAGCAAAGGGAAACATCACAAGGTTGCCCAAAGCTAAGTCAAGAATCCAATAGCAAAGACAGGAATTAAACCCCAACGATGGATAAGCCTCCTTGTGTTAACCTCACGCTTAGAAGCCAAGGGCATGACGTTCTGCACCTCAGTCCTATGAACTCCAACCCATTATGTTTTTCACGATCAGCCTCTGTAGCTCGAAAGAAAATTGAAGTTTTGAGTCCTTTTTTTCCAATAAAGTACAGGCAATAAAACATATTGCAAGTCTACAATTATTAACCTTCTTGGAACGACGCACAAACCAAAATAATTCAGTTACAAGAACTGGGTTTACTTCTGTCTTCAGCAGTTGCAAGGTGTAGTTATATTGCAAAATACATCCTTTAATTTGTTTTTGGAATTTAATTGTGATCTATCATTCCCCGATTCGGTGGCATTTGGATACCACCATGTTTTTGTAATATTAATAACACCATAATCTTCATTAGTATGCAAATCTATACCATCTGAAAGCTCCCGATCTCTTCCATGAGCTCCTTTGTTGTTGCAGCCTCATGAATTTCATTATGAAACTAGATTATTATCAAACAGTGGGAAGGGGGTGGCAGGGAATAGAGAGAATGACGTGGAAATTATAATCTCTTGTTTTAATAATGAAGCCAGCTTCATATTGCAGCTCGTTCTGGCACCAGCTGCTGCTGAGAGGAGAAGGGAGCAGAAGGGAGGGAATTCTTGCAGACGGGCTCCTGCGCAGTGACCTTTCCAGAGGAGGGCTCTGGAGGGGGGGGCTGCAGGGAGATGCTCCCAGCCCTCCCTCTCATTTGCATTGCACAGAACAGCCTGTTCTACCCATATGTTTTTGTGATTTGTAGCTTTACGGACGGGGCAAAAGAAAACCAACCAAACAAAAAAAAATCCTGCCGTTCCGAAATGGGTGGCTGTTTTCTCTCCAGTTAAACTGATGTTGAGAAGCAGCAGCAGTGCAGCTCCACACCCAGGCCTGGGAACTGCCTGCTGGGATCACACCACACGGGTATCCAAACTTTTCCTACTGGCAAAAGGATTTTAACTCTTCCTCAGAGTCTTCTAGAACCAAGAAATTTCTGAAAGCAAATAGCAGCAAAAGGATTTTAACTCTTCCTCAAGGTCTAGAACCAAGAAATTTCTGAAAGCAAATACGATTCCTTAGGAAATAAATGGGACTCACTAAAGCTGCTCCGAGATTCAATATTATAGAGATGTCTGTCCCTGTTGTAAAATCGTGTATTACCTGAATTATTGCTTAGTTGTTATCAATACCAAAGTTATCTCTTTTATTCAAACCTACAACGCTCTCTTCAAAGGACCACATGCAGAACATATTTTTGTGGTTTAGTCAACTGTAGAAAAGCTGGTCACCATTAAGTATGGGATTATCTTCTCCTTTCCTATTGAGCACGATTACACTCCGGTTAACTTGATCAGGAGAATTGAAGTAACACAAACTCCTGTTGTTTATTAAGCAATTTGTTAGAGGTCTCCCCTTCAAAAGCATGTATTTCAGTACTAGAACAAGACCATCTCCAAAACTTCCATGAATTGGCTAATTATTCAAAGCTACTTCTCATTCACAAAATTCACACAGAACTCAACAAGAATGCCCCATTTTAAAAGGTATTTTGTATTATTGTAAGGTCCCAGCCCGATTGGTCTGGCAGGGGTTCACAATGATTCCAAGGGTGTGATTTTTACTACTTATCAAAAATAAGTGTGAATTAATAAGCTACATTATGTGACCTACAGTGTAAGATTTCTTTGGCTTTTTTTGCTATTTAAAACATATATTCAATTGCTAATATACAAAAATGTTTATATTTTAAAATGCAAACTAGCAATTCGTAACTACACATTAATTAAACCCCTTCGAGTTTTGCTGTTTTCCTAGTGGGGGCTGTCAAAAGTCAGAACTTTCGTCATACTGAAGTCACACCGACACACTCAGAGTCCCCTTTGTTCTCCTCCTCATTAAGGGAAAACCTGTCATTAAGAGAATCTATTTAAAGCAAGCAGGGAAATGTGTTTGGACTTTGATTATGGCAATTAAAAAAACCCCGCTATTCAAAGATGTCATTTAAATAATAAAAAAAGCACCATTTCTTATTCTTCTAAGACATTTTACTAAGAAGATTGTTAAATTAGGTGACAAAGGGTTACTTTTGTCATTGAAGCTGAAATATGTAACTATTATTTCTTATCTGTCTGGAATTAGAAAAGCTTCAATATCATATATTTTAAAGGACTCATTATCAAAATTCACCAGACTTCATAAAACAAACAAATGCTTCACTCCCTGCCCTTGTTTAATCCCAGCTAGACAATTTCTTCTGCTTTTTGAAAAGCAAGATTTCTTTCAACATTTGACAGAGCAATATCTTTTCATTTTGAAATTGTGCCGAGTGCGGCGGGGAAGCCGTAACCACCTTCTTTTCAAAGCCTGAGAAATGGGACAGTTGTCAGGGAGATATTTTAAGAGGAAGGCTCAGACAGAATAGGGGAGGTAAAGAAAAACAATGTTCTTATCTTTTTTTTTTTTTTCTTTTTTTAAGCCAGAACGAGACTACCACACAGCTGAAAGGGGCCAAGTAGGTCAGATCACAATGCAGGAGAAAGTACTGTAACACAGAATCTTAATTCTTTTTCCCTCCTACAGACTTCAATGTTGGCAAATCACTCACACCACGCACACACACACAAATGTCTACCGGCAATATACACGCAGCTGAAAAACTCTCTGATCAATTATATTTTCATAAAATTTCAAAGTTTTGACAACTAATCCCTCCTACTGACATGACATCATTTCGGATCTCTGAGCAGACCTGCAAAGTACCGTCAGTTTTTCAATAACCCAACAATATTTCCATTGCTGACCTTCAGATCTCTACTTCCCACTAAAGGATGCCTGACGGTGTCAGGATGCTGCTCATTCACTGCAGGACAGAGAAGTAGGTGGAGTTATTTATAACACAGCTCTCATCAAAATAAAAGCACAAAATCCGTGCTCGACACGTAACGACGGAAGCCAAAGTAACAGTGTGAAGGATAAAGAATATACCCGTATGTCAAATATGTGCACGTTTTATTTTGCCAAATAAAGATGGAAGCCGTTAGGCAAAAGACCTTCACACGAGCTGCTGAGCCCCAGCTCCTGAGCACAGCACCCCTGCTCCGGGGAAGGAAAAGGGCTCTCCACTCTGAAACAACACAGCCGTTTACAAAAACATACATCGGATTTCCTTCACCGAAATTGATTCTTCTCCCTCTGCCTTTTATCTTTCCAAGGCGATCCATTGTCTTCTCCCAGATTTAACCAAACCCACAGAGACGCCAGGTCTGCACTAATGGTTTTGCCTGTGCTGTTTTAGCATCCAAGAAGTCTGAAGACTCAGTCATGAAATCATTTAAATCAAGAGATATAAACGTAAAATAGAAAAATCTCCAAATACAACTACTAGCCTTTACTCTGTTTTAATGGTCTCTGATGCTTACATACCCTGTAGCACATTAAAATTCCCAACATTTCTGCAAGATGAACTCCAGAGACAAGGGCCCGAGTGTCAGAGAAGTGAGAACTGGCACACAGTCTGGAGAGAGATACTCAAAAGTTTAAATTTAAATTATTTTCTGACACTTGTTCCAGAAGTCAACTTCCTAAGGCTCACCCAGTTATAGCTTTAATAATGGAAAATAAGCTACACTATTTTTCAACAGTAATGCATGTTAATGAGGAACTGCAAATACATTAGAACCATTCTACCTTTCAAACCTTATGTATTTAAAAAGCGTAGATGGTTTGGTGTTGCACTTCAGAAACTGCCCTTTTTAAGAGTCTCTTCTCTGTGGCCTTGGGTTAAAGAGGGTTCTTTTCATTTCTTGTTGACTCCAAACCTGGGGCATGTCAGCCTATTATGAATATTTTTCCAAATACTAGCTGTTTTTTCCTCTGTGCTTTAATTAAAGGACATCTACCCCTGTAATAGCTATTTAATAGCGGGCAATTTTCTTTTGAGATCTAATACACTCTGGTTGTCTTGCAGTGACTACGTGTTAATAGACATTAAAGACTACAGCACCCTCGTAAATGGGGTAATTATCAATGTCAAAGAACTATGGAAAATTCCTTGAAAGGAATAACTCAGAGAGGGCAGCAATACTGTTTTACAGTTGTCAAAACAAAGGAGTTTTAAAATTTAAAAGGCAAGAGTCTGTCTTCAGGAGCCATCCCAACGCGCAGAGCCCGAGGCAGTCCCCCCGCAGTGAGCACTACTCACTGCACACAACGTCCTGGCTTTTACCACTTCAAACTTTATGCAGCCCAACAGGTGTCTTGGTAGATGGCATTGGCACAGCCCTACACAATGCAAAAACTTACAGAAGACAAGAAAATAGGAGAAAACTGTTCAGTCAACGGGAAGCTGACAACTTAAAGGGCTTGCTGAATCTGCACTTTGATTTTATACAGCGAATTGGCCTGGGTGGAGACCTACCCAGCGAGGGTTAAACACCACCTCGTTTATTTGCTCCGAAATCTCTAGAATAGACTCTATACTGTAGGTAAAATATATAGTGTTACAGCTATAAAAATTAATTCACAATTTAGCATTTAGTAGTCGTGTTACCATGACTCTGATGGTAGCTCAGACTTTGGCCATTCAGCAAAACACGAGACCTGAGCAGGGAAGGCATCGCCGACTGATGGGGAAATACCCGCGGTTCCGAGGCCCAGGCTGTGAGGGACTGAGCAGTTCCTGACATTTTAATTTAGTGTAACGTTAGACGGCGAGGTATGGATGGTATTTTAATTTATATTAAAAAAAAAAAAAAGATTAAAAATCACTTTGCCTCTATCAGTTTAATTAAGCGTGAATGCAGCGCCTGTAGCACAAGGGCTTTGCGACCAGCAGAAGCAGGGGATGGAACTTCAATGATATTCTATCAATTATTCAGACACAATTACCACCCCGACTACCCAGCCTGCCCATACAGCCTTTTCCTGGCACATCTCAGCCCACCCAGTCCAATAGAAATTACTCACTGAAGCATCGGAAAAGTAGCACTTAGTGAAAAGTGAAATGCTCTGCAAAATGGTGTCTGTTTTGCCACAAAAATTTCAGACAAAACCAGAAGATATCAAAATACCCTTCTCAGTATCAAACAAAATGTTTCCATTTTCTTCAATAAAAAGAATTAATTTCAAAAGCCCGTAATGATGAATTGTGCGAAAATTTGAAGGAACATTCTGAATTTATAAAAATATCTTGCTTCTACCAAAACAATATTGACATAATTTTATAAAACTAACAGAACTCTCTATGAAGGAAGCCCTCTCTTCAGCTCTAATTATTTCAAACTCACAAAAGCAGCCGCATTTAGCACTTGAATTTTGTGCCTTTACAATCCTTGTTCTTGTGATTGTTCCTTAATGAGGGAAATATGGTGTTTATTTAAAGGAAAGATAAGGCATACCAGTAATCATACTTTACTTAGTAAAACCAACTGTTATTACTCAAATTATTAGAAAGAATGCTTTCTAATCCCTGAGAAAATCTTGTGTTAAAATTGGATTAATTGAAACAAATATCATTACTTTTACAAAAGGCATTTTATCCCATTTTTACATTTCAATTCATAATTAGAACAGATGCAACGAACGTCTCAAATGAAAACAATTTAATACTTAAACTTGACAGAACTTTATGCTTTCCTACTCGTAAGTGGACCAAATAGGAGTGCAGGTGTAGGAGTAACACACGGCCTGTGATCAGACACCCGCTAATTACGGCACTTCAGTTCTCAACCCCAGGATGTTTCAGCCCCATCACCCCTGCTTTCTGAGAACACCTCCCGTAGCTCCAGAGGCTGCACTTCAGAGGACGCAGGAAACCAGCCCAGGGTGGCTTTTTTGCTCCCACCTCCTGCTCCGAAGACGCTGCCCATGAAACCAGACTGACACCAGAAACCTGACTGAAACCAGACTGACACCGTATTTGCCATCGGACTGCTCCTATTTCACACAGCAGCCCTGGAGACGTTACGGTAGAAGACTATGAAAAATATAAGCCTTAAACAGAAGAGCTCAAGTTTTAGAAACCCTGTCAAGCTTTATTGGGAATTAATTTTTCTCTCAGCTTGGGAGCACAAGGTATTACAGTGCACGTTTTCCAGCCTTTCCGTATTCCCATGGTCTCTGCGTTTCCCCCCAGACAGCAGGGTCTGTGGAGAGCGGCCCCATCTCCCATTGTGTCTGAAATCCTCACACTCCAGAAATAACACCAATTGCTAACAGTGTTTAAAGGAGTCCCTGATGTTAAAACAAGTATAACAAAGCTCCGTGCAAAAGCTTCCCTCTCCAAAAGCCAGAAATAACAAAGTGCATCTGGAGGTACATCCAATGGGTCTTCACTCAGGCCACCTAAAGAACTGCTACCAAGAACTCTGCGAATGAAAGGATTTGGTACCAAACTCCAGAAACACTTCTGCTCAAGGATGAAATCAGCATTTCTGGAACAAGCTGGTTTTGGAGACTAGATGCTTTTCAGTCAAACCAGAAAGCGTTTACTTTGGGAATTTAAATCTAAAACATCACTTGGGATTTCTGACTAAACATTCATATGTTTCTAATAAAAAAAAAAAAACCAAAACGAAAAACTTTCAGCAATATTTAAGTGCATTTCAATAAACCAATTCTTAAAATATTTTTTCAAGCCTGTCTCCCTTCCAAAAGAGCGCTCTGTTTAATAAGCAAGACATCAGTGGAAAATGAAACAGATCACATTTCAAATCCAAGGTGACGCATACTGTAAAGAGAAAAATGACTTCCTTAGACGTGCTTATAATCAGCTCAACACCATTATCCAACAGCTCTCCTTTAAACATTAATCACACTGCAGTGCTCCTTTGCTTTCAGGTTTTTGTCTCATGTTGCCTCTGGTCCCTTTTCCCTGGTACTTCCAGAAACTGCAACACAGAGACTCATAACTACATATCAACAAAGTAATTCTACATTAGGGCTAATTACACTCACACAAAATCTTCAGGTACCTTTCCCTTCTGTTTGAGGCAGATGTAAAACTATCCTGATTTTAAACAACAGCCATATTATCAAGAGAACGTGAAATTTGTAGAAAGATGTAGAAATCACCTTGAGATGCACAAAACACCAACTTAATCAACAATTCAAAGATATTGCTGCTTCTTACTTCATCACGTGACAGCAAATGAAAATGGTTTTAATTGTGTAATATTGACTCTTCCTCTAAACAGACTTTAGAAAGCTTTTATGTCCATCTATTTTCCTGTGTTTCTTGGGAAGCAAATTTTTTTCTGGGTCCTTACCACTTCAGGTACAGCCATTAGGGCCATCTGTAAAGCTAATAAATATGGTATAGCTGAAAAAAAAATATACACCAAAAGCTGTCCATTTTCCAAAGTGCGTCACTGTTCCCCTCTCTTTGGTGGTGGCACTTGAGGAGCTTCCTCTTTTAGTTCGTTGGGTACTCGTGTGCTTCAGGAGAAATAATCTGGCAATTAGTGTTCGCTAATGGATATGTCAGAACTTCCCCTCCACGTCCTCCACATTTCTGTCCCACTCATGGATTTGTGAAACGAGGTACTTTTAAAATTTCATTATTATTGATTGCTGCCCACTTTCTGCAGTGCAGGGCATCCTGCTGCCTCCCAGTCCTTCCTATTCTGAGGCGGAAAAGCTAATTTTTAATATCTTTCTTTGTCCTCTTCTAAAGCTCATAAGCAATGAAGGAAAAAAAAAAAAAGGGCAGGCAAAAGAAAAAAGAAAAAAAATTTTTTTGTCAAGCTGAACTCCCAAGACTCCCCTTATACAACATAAAAATCTGAAATGCCTGTTACTCTTGCTATTTTTTGTATCTATAATTCATTTCATCAGACTTTCTTTCATGTATCCATAAAGTGATTCAAACAACAGAAATGGTCTGAGTAAATACAGAGCTGGTTTTCATTTTATGCCCGGAACAGCCAGGCTTGCAGATATGAAATTTCAGTTATTACATTTAACACGGAGAACTATAGCCTTTCAAACATCTGAAGTTATATTAATCTCCAACAAATGGGACTTTGGCTCTCACTCAGGGTAAATCATTATGCAGCGCTGCTCCATAGTAGCTTTAATTAAATCTGCTCTCTTTTTGGTGAGGCTGGAGACCCCAGAAGGGCACGCTTGGCTGGCCCAGCCTTTGGCTACGGCAGAACTAATGGTCAAAGCGTGGCCCAGGCCAGTGTCAGCTGTTAAGATGCCCCACCAAGGTCATCCCCACCCACAGCAGTGAGGGGCAAAAAGAACCACAACGAGGGCAACACAAGTATTTGTGGCCAGCAAAGTGAAAAGTGCATTTTGTTGGTGCACCACAGGAGAAACAGCAGCACTGGATCGTTCTGCTCAGTGGGGAAAAACGTATTTTGTCTTAAACATGGCTGAGAGAGCTACCGCCGACTGCCGCTGGTGTATGGTGGGTCTTCCACTGGGGGCTCTTCTTTGTAGACATTTCTATATACTCCTAATGAAGCATCCTTTCTAAATACTCCGAATGGATCTTTCTCTGCTCATAAATAAGCTGAATTCCACGGGTTCAGATGCAGTTATGGCTCAGATAAAGACAATAAAAATGGTGACAATCAACGGGACTTGGTTCAGCTCCACGATAGTCCTCCCCAACTGGAATCCAGTTCAGTACTCAGAGTATTAGGTGTTGCCTAAGTAGCTCAAAAAAACCCTCTCTGGCCCAAAGACTTTCCACCTGAGGCAGAAAGAGAGCCTTTGAAGATGGGGCAGTTTTTCCCTCGTAAGTATTCGTGTAAATTCCTCTCTAGGAAAAGTCATTTTCACATGCTTCACACTACAACGTGCTACCCAACAACACTAAAGATATCTTACGTAGTTAGAATTTAATTCAGGGTATGATGGATACGTGAATCCGTAACAGTCACTCCAGGAAGCATCCATTTAGGCTCAGCCACAAAAGCAAATAATGCCTTTGCTATTTAAGAGTAAGATTTACAAGAGATTACAAGGGAGCCAACCTCCAGTGAAGTACATGAATGGAAATCTCAAAGCTTCTTTCTAGAAGATACAGAACTATTAAAGAAAACGGGATTCTGTAAAGGTTAGGCTTCCCAATTCTGCCTTTTGATCACCTTGCAATAAATGGCCCATTTATTTAACTTTTTGGTTTCTTTTTGACATATTAGTTAGGTGCACTATGTAGTCTGGCCTCAGCAGCCAGGCATCTCTCACGTAGTCAGTTTTCCTCACATTTAGGTGTGTCTGTAGAACGACAGCCAGTTCTAGTATATAAACCAGTTTTATTATATAAAGTTTTAAGCACTGCAGATAAAAACCCGGTCCCAATGAAGTGAGCACCATGGCTTCAGCAAAACAGATATTATACCATGTATTAGGTAATTAAATCCCTCTAGTGAGGAAGAAATGAGGTATAAAAGCAATTAAGTTAGTTGCTAGTGTTTTATGGGAATGCCATCCTTTCCCAAGCCCTCGTGTGGGTCTGGCTCTCCCTGACCTCCTGCAGACACAGGGATCCCTGTCGGGGGGATGCTCGGCAGCCTGCTGGTCACTCAATTCCTGAGTTAAGAGTTTACTGTGCACAACCCCTCTCATCATGTCAGAATAATCCTAATTTTCCCCTCAGGTGGCCTCAGAGTCCTTCTGAGAGAGAAGAACGTTTGTGGCCGCCGCTGCCTCAGCCCTTGATCAGGCAAAGCGGGAGGTGGGACACAACGTGGGGTGACACGGTGTCCATGTGTTTAACGGACACTAAGGAGCTGAGTCAGTGCTGTATGAGGAGCCTTACTGCCACCTCCTCTCCCAAATCCTACCAACTAAAGCTCAGAAAGAAGGGGGAAAAAAAAAACCAAACCCAAACCAATGTATCATTTCCGTTTTGAAGCAAGCGTCCTCCTGCCTTCCCCAGGGCACCAGAGCACACACACACACACACACACACACACCAGCTAATGCTAAATTTCTCATAAAAGCACGATCAATAACAGAGCTGTAACCATAGCATGGTTTGTACGCTGTTTGACTTCCAAACTTGGTAATTGCTTTTGATGGCCCATCAGCAATGGCTCACCATCCCCCAGCCTCCTTACGCTGCCCGCGCAGCAGCATCCCTGCCTCTTCAAAAAACAGCCTCTTCTGAAAAACATGTGGTTGGCCTGATGTTAACATATGCCTTAATTTTATCCTGTAGCAACAGGAAGAAAAGGAACGGGGCTGTAGGTCAGATGAAGTAGAGCCAGGCACCCTGGATTCCCCCTGCTACATGCTCTACAGAAGACACAGTAGATGCAGGGCAGCTGTACCTAGAGTCCCTTGTGAATAATTAACTAGGTATGATTTCATCTCCTTGCCAGTTTCCCACTGCATACTGAAGGAGACAAACTGCATTAATCTGATACAAAGTCCTATTGTCTGGAAAAAATAAAATCTCTCTTTATGAGATCCGCACAGCCATCTGAAATACTCTTTATTTACCCTTTCAGTTGTGTTTAATAGGTATTTGGGACTATAACACAGCATTTAAGTGCTGTCTCTCAAGTGCAATCCTCTTCTCCCCATTAACCGTGGAAAACACAGCTTTCTGCGCCGTGTCAGGAAATGAAAGGAGGTCGTGACATTCTAGTGGGCTTTTTTTATGGTTTATGAAACCTTCATTAAACTTTTAGAAGACAGGGCCTTGAGTGGTTGGGGAGCAAGCAGAGACCTCGGAGCGCTTCTGGGGAACATCACCTGTAATTTATTCACTTTGGATGCTTTTTGCGGTGCAGCGCGAGACAGACGCGTGACACGATTCCAACATCCACAAACCCGAGGCGGGGAGTAATTGAATCCCTACCCAGAAGCGGGTAAATGGGCAGCCTTATGAGTTATTCTGCGAGTGTTACACGGAGAACAGCTTGCTTCACCATCATTATTTTGCTGTAGTGCAGAAATCACGTAATGAGGGCTTCACGCTGTTCGGATCCTAACCCTTGATTGTTAGAACACTTCAGTCATATTAAAAAAAAGTGATACATTGCGAGCAGATAGGGAGAAAAATAGTAATTGGAAGCTCAGCAGTGGGTTAAAGCCACAATTTATTTACCATTTTCCTCACATTAGATGAAACATTAATAGGACTATTAATAAGGATTCTGTACTGGGTTTGTCACACAGCAGTAATGTATCAAACCATCCTGCTGCCAAAAGCAGACTGTTAGTGTACTTTTCTTAAGGCTACAGAGAAGTCTTGTCTATTCCAAAATTACTGAAAAATGTTAATTTTTATAGTTGCTGGAATCGGGACGTGACCTTTAAAGAAAGGAAAAAACAATACATCCATCCAATGGCATTGATTTCTCAGTTACACAAGATGAATGCATTAAGGAAATTGAATTACAAATTAAAATTCAGCACTGATTTATTAAAAATAAGGTGCTGATGAAAAGTGATTCTCTTTCAAGATGCTTTTCTAATTTCCATTGCAATTGCTATCACCACTGTAGTCATTAGGTTCCAGAAAAGCTGGTTCTATTTTTGGTCATGTAGTTATAATTCAGAACTGTTTCAGGCTTTTTTTGCGCATTGCTTTCCCATTTAATTTAACTTGATTCTTTGGTCTGTGACACTAAAAAAAAAAAATCTCATCCTCCCTCACCAGTTGGTCAGAGCAACTTCAGAAACAGGAAGGGGATAGAAGGGGAGCTTGTCCAAAGCCTTTGGCATCTGCAAGTGTGAGCACATTTTGTCGTGGTAACATAATACCTCTTAACAGTTCACTCACACATTGTTAGGACTTTACATTGCTTGGACTTTAAAGAATAAAAAACAAAGATAAAAACAACAAAAATATTCCTCCTAAAGATATCTCAAGTGAAATCAGCCAAATTGATTCAGGCTTCTGCTGTGGCAACTTCTCAAGATAGATATTGCATGGCTTTTATTTTTAAATTCCTCAGATTAAATCATTATAGGAAGTATTCATTTTAATATTACATTGATTAACTGAAAGACAAGTTCACAAAAATAATGTGTCTATGACATCATTAAGTATAAAAAAAAACCAAACCAATGTATCATTTCCGTTTTGAAGCAAGCGTCCTCCTGCCTTCCCCAGGGCACCAGAGCACACACACACACACACACACACACACCAGCTAATGCTAAATTTCTCATAAAAGCACGATCAATAACAGAGCTGTAACCATAGCATGGTTTGTACGCTGTTTGACTTCCAAACTTGGTAATTGCTTTTGATGGCCCATCAGCAATGGCTCACCATCCCCCAGCCTCCTTACGCTGCCCACGCGGCAGCATCCCTGCCTCTTCAAAAAACAGCCTCTTCTGAAAAACATGTGGTTGGCCTGATGTTAACATATGCCTTAATTTTATCCTGTAGCAACAGGAAGAAAAGGAACGGGGCTGTAGGTCAGATGAAGTAGAGCCAGGCACCCTGGATTCCCCCTGCTACATGCTCTACAGAAGACACAGTAGATGCAGGGCAGCTGTACCTAGAGTCCCTTGTGAATAATTAACTAGGTATGATTTCATCTCCTTGCCAGTTTCCCACTGCATACTGAAGGAGACAAACTGCATTAATCTGATACAAAGTCCTATTGTCTGGAAAAAATAAAATCTCTCTTTATGAGATCCGCACAGCCATCTGAAATACTCTTTATTTACCCTTTCAGTTGTGTTTAATAGGTATTTGGGACTATAACACAGCATTTAAGTGCTGTCTCTCAAGTGCAATCCTCTTCTCCCCATTAACCGTGGAAAACACAGCTTTCTGCGCCGTGTCAGGAAATGAAAGGAGGTCGTGACATTCTAGTGGGCTTTTTTTATGGTTTATGAAACCTTCATTAAACTTTTAGAAGACAGGGCCTTGAGTGGTTGGGGAGCAAGCAGAGACCTCGGAGCGCTTCTGGGGAACATCACCTGTAATTTATTCACTTTGGATGCTTTTTGCGGTGCAGCGCGAGACAGACGCGTGACACGATTCCAACATCCACAAACCCGAGGCGGGGAGTAATTGAATCCCTACCCAGAAGCGGGTAAATGGGCAGCCTTATGAGTTATTCTGCGAGTGTTACACGGAGAACAGCTTGCTTCACCATCATTATTTTGCTGTAGTGCAGAAATCACGTAATGAGGGCTTCACGCTGTTCGGATCCTAACCCTTGATTGTTAGAACACTTCAGTCATATTAAAAAAAAGTGATACATTGCGAGCAGATAGGGAGAAAAATAGTAATTGGAAGCTCAGCAGTGGGTTAAAGCCACAATTTATTTACCATTTTCCTCACATTAGATGAAACATTAATAGGACTATTAATAAGGATTCTGTACTGGGTTTGTCACACAGCAGTAATGTATCAAACCATCCTGCTGCCAAAAGCAGACTGTTAGTGTACTTTTCTTAAGGCTACAGAGAAGTCTTGTCTATTCCAAAATTACTGAAAAATGTTAATATTTATAGTTGCTGGAATCGGGACGTGACCTTTAAAGAGAGGCAAAAACAATACATCCATCCAATGGCATTGATTTCTCAGTTACACAAGATGAATGCATTAAGGAAATTGAATTACAAATTAAAATTCAGCACTGATTTATTAAAAATAAGGTGCTGATGAAAAGTGATTCTCTTTCAAGATGCTTTTCTAATTTCCATTGCAATTGCTATCACCACTGTAGTCATTAGGTTCCAGAAAAGCTGGTTCTATTTTTGGTCATGTAGTTATAATTCAGAACTGTTTCAGGCTTTTTTTGCGCATTGCTTTCCCATTTAATTTAACTTGATTCTTTGGTCTGTGACACTAAAAAAAAAAAATCTCATCCTCCCTCACCAGTTTTTTTTTGCGTGTTGCTTTCCCATTTAATTTAATTGATTCTTTGGTCTGTGACACGAAAAAAAAAAATCTCATCCTCCCTCACCAGTTGGTCAGAGCAACTTCAGAAACAGGAAGGGGATAGAAGGGGAGCTTGTCCAAAGCCTTTGGCATCTGCAAGTGTGAGCATATTTTGTCGTGGTAACATAATACCTCTTAACAGTTCACTCACACGTTGTTAGGACTTTACATTACTTGGACTTTAAAGAATAAAAAACAAAGATAAAAACAACAAAAATATTCCTCCTAAAGATATCTCAAGTGAAATCAGCCAAATTGATTCAGGCTTCTGCTGTGGCAACTTCTCAAGATAGATATTGCATGGCTTTTATTTTTAAATTCCTCAGATTAAATCATTATAGGAAGTATTCATTTTAATATTACATTGATTAACTGAAAGACAAGTTCACAAAAATAATGTGTCTATGACATCATTAAGTATAAAAAAAATCTCCTATAATTTTAAGCTATTCCCAGTTCATTGACTCAAAGGAGAAATGTACTTTGGAACAGATTTCAATTTGTTACTTTTACGTATATATATGCCTGCACGCACACACACACACACATATATATATATTTATTTTCTTTTTTAAAGGAGTCCACCTTAGGTCAGCCTCAGAACACTAGCTTTTAAACACGAACACAGATAATGATGAGATGAAGAGTCCCAAACCAGTAAAGAGGAAGACTTCTGATCTGGGGTTAGGGGTGAGAATGAAGCTGCTCGCTTTGAAATAATTACTGTACTGCTGAGCAGAAATGGCATAATGAGAACTTCCCACTGCCAGGAGCTGTAACCCGTGATTGCAGGAATACAGCTGTCACATTCAGAGTGACACATTGCCAGGAGATTGGCAGAGCTGCAGCAATCACAGCGCTCACATCTGTGCCACGCTCGCCCAATTAAGGAGATTCCTAGTGCAAGTCTAGGCCAAGGTTAATGAAATTATTTAATATGCTTCATTGCAGCGGTGTTGTTCAAAGAAATAAATGGGAAGGTGCATTAAAACTTATTATTCTAATTGACAATAGAAAAAAAAATTGGAAGCGCCAGAACCTGTTGCTCTGACAAACCATCGCACGGAACCGCAGGTGCTTTAACCAAACTCTTCCTGTCTGGCAACGTACTTAAAGATAAATGCTTAAACCAAACCAAAGAAAGCAGTTTTCGTCATGACTCTGACGAGGGAAAACAAGATTAAGCACCTGTTCATTGCAGCTCACATTTCCACGTCTCCAAAGCTGATGAGCCTCAGTGGTACCTGCCAGCCTGAGACCAGAGAAATGGGGTTGTAGCTGCCCCCCAGGAGGAGGAACTGGCCCCAGACTGAGCTATATGGGGTCAAACCACACCAAAAGCAGTCCTTTCACGACTAGATACAGAAGATAGCTTTTTCACTCATAAAATTCTCTCCTGAACAGTGGCAGGCAGCAGGGAGGCTGTTTGTCTGCTGTTTGCAAAAAACTCACATTTACAATGAAGTCTTCAAATTATCTAGCCAAATATTTTCCTTTCTATGTATATACTCATCTAGAGTGAGCGAGCACTATGTGCAAAGCTTTCCATTCCCCTCATGATGATTTCTCTGTTTTCTGCCACAATTTGGCAATCACTGAGATAACCACTGAATGAATTAAACACCAACACCACCCATCAAGATGAAAACAGAATTTCTTTAATACTGTTGTGAGTGTACTAACATGCAGTGAATAAAAAATCTGGCCACAGAATAACTGAGTGTAACTATATTAATTTTCGAATAATTTGGGTTTGGACTGTTAGCTGCGCCCACAAAAAAAAAAGTTTCATGAAGTAAGGAAATTCACAGCTGGGAATCCAGTCACGAGGATTTTAAGGGATATGAAGCCATTTCTGCCCATACAGACTCAGCTCACTGAGCAACTCCCTATTTGCATACTCCATTGAATACAGGCACTTACAATTGCCAATTGCGGGGAAAACAGAGATATTTTTAATATTTCCTTTTTTTTTAACAAGCTCGACCTATAGCACCAAATTGTGTCAGACATTGCTAAGGAGCAACAGCGTTATCAGTGCTTTATTCCATGTGCTGCTGTAAACAGCCCCTCATGGGGCAGGCTCTCCCTCAGGAGAGCACGTTAAAACGTTCTTCAAAATGTGACAAGGAGGATCACCGTTAATCCCCATGCAAAAGACACTGTTTTCTATGATTTACGTCCCTACTACTTTATTTTCCCTGTGTTAAGGGGAGAGAAGGTCAGCTGAGCAGCAGGGATTAATGGAGCTAGAGAGAAAAAAATAAGATGCATTTCCAATGTTTTGTTGTTGGGCCTTACCAAAGAATTTAATAAGTTGAATTTTCCTATTAATGCAATTGAAAATTTAATGAGCTTCTTAATTTATGACTTCACTAGGCTTGAATTATAAAACAATAACACAAACTGCACTCTAATTGCCTGAGTGTGTCTGAAGATGACAGCGTGTTTGGGCTTTCACTTTAGCATCTAATCTAAATATATTAACAAACAGCATAAAAATCATTGCAGTTGTTCAAAGAGACAGGACAGATTTAATTATTTTATGTGACAAAAAAACCCACGCTATGAAAGCATTATCCTTACTGTTATATTCCACATTGTGGTGGAGAATCTCCAAGCTCTTTGCTTAATATTAATCAGGTTTTGCAGCACCCTTGAGAGCTTGTTAAGAAAGATTATTCCCACTAAACCAATAACTGGGAACGAGATCGGGCTGGTCGTCTCGTGAAAATTTAGGGTCTGAGCCAGGTGTTAGAAGGCACAGGCTGAACTCTCTCTAGCAGACTAAGCATAAAGGAAATTTGCCATGTGAATCTCGGGTTTAAAAACATACCTCCCATCATCCCCAACAGAAGTTTTCCTACTGGATAGATATTAATTTTTTTTTTTTTTTTTTTTTTTACTGTTTTATGCTGTTCTGTGACAGTTTAATAGCAGCGTTAGCTACTAAACTGTTACACTAAACAGAAGTGGACATGTTCCATTTATTTCTTAAAATTATGTATGTAGTATTTTCTTCAAAGCAAAAAATACAGAAAATTAAAACACCTCAGATTGCATTAGTTGATTGGGAGGGATTGGTTTAGGGTTTTTTAAATGTATTATGCCTTGGTACTTCTGATAGTCATAGAAATTATAGTGGTGCTTCTTGGAATACAAGAGAAACTGAATATTCCCAAAAGGAAAGTTTCCCAAGATGATCTTTTATCATCATTTCACTAAAAGTTACATTTAAACCTTGAGTCACAACCCTGGTTTCCCCTGGACCAGGTGAAACCAGCCATTCAGCACAGGAGCACAGCAAAGTCACCGCCAGTGACCTCCATGGCACGAGGCAGCTCCTCCTTCAGGGGCCAACCTACCCTCTTCAGAAGGGTACGTGCATCGCTGCTGGGACTCAGCGACCTGGAAGGCTGCACATCACTAATTGATCACCTAACACTGCTTAATTTGCCACCAAGACAAGCAAATGGTTTATATCGGTCAACTAACTGATTTTTTTTATTTTCTTTTCTTAAGAGGGTGACTTCTAATTTCCGCAGACACACTCAGGGCTTGAGGAAGGGGAGGACAAGAAGGAAAAGGATGCCATTTAGGGAGATTAGTATTCACACTGCCTTCCCCAGCCTGTCCTTTTCCCCTCCTCCTCCCTGGAAAGAAAATGCAAAGGGAAGAAGAGGAGCAGGAGGAGTTGCAGGGTCTAACGGCGCCATTTGTCACTGCCAAGATTCATCACTGATACAGGATTACAAGGGGGAGCAACTGAAAGGTTAAGGATTTATCTAGAACATCTGAAACGGATATTAAACTGAGATTTATAGCAAAGTGCTTAATGAAAATTAATGTTTACTGTCTTAGCTATTGTAATAGGGGAAAGAGACAGAAACCTGTTCCTTTCCCAGGAGCCACCATGGACCCCTTCCCCGGGTTGGTAACCCCTGGGAGCTGCACACGTGTTTCACATTTTGGTTTCTGGCTTTATGGGGCAGAATCTTAGAAAAGAAGTAGGTTCACAAGGTTTTGTGAGAGAGGTTTAAGTGCCTAAATGTGGTTCACTGCCTGCCCAGACTGAGACCCTACGAGCAATAAAGTCTTTTATAAAAGCGGTTTTATTGGTTTTGTAGAGCCATCATCAGCATTTTCCTTTCAGTACCTACCTAATGACGTGCTCTTTAAAAGAGTTATAGGCTTGTAAAGATCAATGGAAAAATAACAGCCCGTGGGCAGGAGCATCACACGGCTGGCATCTTCCTGCCCAGGCTGGCAGAGGGTCACCCTCCGAGGAGGAGGGACGGTGCTGGGACCCTCCAGCCCACCCTGGGGAAGTGAGCCACCTAAAACGGACAGGTTTTCACCTTTCACTACATAACCCACTTATGAATCACATAAAGTTCTAGAAGAACATTTCTTTTTTAATATGAAATTGAAAAAGAAAAAAAAAGGCTTTCATGTGCATTAAAAATAGCTTCAGTTACAAAAAGAAAAAAGCTAGAAGAAAATAATGACAGATTTCCACCTTGTGCTTTCTGAGTAAGCACACCTTACCTGTTTTTTCTCTGAATTTCAACAATGAACATCAACTAAAATATTTTCTGCTCTTATTAAATTATGTTTATCAAGTGCTGTAACTTACTGTCTAAAACACTACACAGATTTTTATTTAACTTAAAATAACTTTTACTTAGGATGAAATCAGCAGTATTCTTATAAAAATATAGGATACAACATGTTCATTACTACCTCTCTCTCAATTTCAGTAAAAGTGATGCATAAAAGAAGGGAAATTTTATTCAATAGTTTGAACTAGTAGCAGCATTTTACATGTCATGAATATTTGAACATTCATGTATGTTAAAAGAAAGCATTAAACACAGGTAAATGTAATTAAATCCAGTTGAAGCCAATGGGGTTCTTCACTTAACCCAGGGTTTCTGTATTATTTTAGTCTAGTATTCAGTAGTTCTCTAATTCAGTAACAAGTGAATGAGGGTTCCTCAGTCCCTGTGTAGTTCTAAGGCAAGAGAAACCCCCATCTGGATTCCTAATTATCTGCAAGTTTATTCCTTAAACAAAGCCACATGCGGATAAGGGATGGCGCAAAAACATTAGAAATCCTAATAGGCACTTCTCTCTTAAGATGTTTGTGTATATTCATTTTGGGTATTGTGATGCCTTTAGGGTGTTGAAGGAGAAGAAAGAGAGCCCTGAGAACGAGGAGGCAGCACAGTTCTGTGGGGAAAATGGGTGCACGGCAATAAAACAGACCAATTCCTCTTGGAGGACTCGCAGAGGAGTATGGTTTAAGCAAAGAAACTACAGCTGGGTTTAGATCTCTGTAGCCTTAATATACCAGGGAATCATTGTGTAGCATTTTCTTACTGACAAAGGTGAAAGCACCACTAAAAGTTACTGGAACAGGCTGATTTTAAACAGTGTTAGTTACGTAGATTTTCAGAATGTGACCAGAAAGTAGCATTTAAAAAAACCCAAAACATTAAAACTTCTTGATTTAATAGCCACATATCCTACCCACGTCCAAATTAGTTTGAAACACTCTATAGAGCTAAAAATCATGCAAGTGGTGTCATATACACACAGATCTAGCTTTTGTGAGGAATATTTCTGTTCTCTACACTGGTTAGTCCACAGTGATACTTTAGGTGAGATAGTGTGTGAGGCCAAACTACTGGATAATGATATTTGAAAATCTGTACCCTCAAAGTAACATGCACAGAGAAGATCACACAAAATACGACAGGAAAATCTTTTGGGCAGAAATCAGGGGGAAAAAAAGAAATCATTCCTTGTTCAAAGCACTGTCTGTGATCAGCAATAGAATCCCCCATTAAGACAACCACAATTATAATGTTTGCAGAGCACCAACCATTTCTGTTCTTGGTCAACCAGAGGGAGGCACATCCTTCCTATTTTATAGCTGTGGAGACCAGAGAGATTCCGTGAGGAACCCCAGCCCACAGAGCAAGGCAAGCATGCCAATCTTGTCATTCTGTGTCACGTTGGCTTTGAAACCTACCACCTTGCACACTGCTGAAAATCAAGCCCATTTAAAACATAATCAGCAGGACACAAAATGAGCACTGCCGACATTAAGTAACAAACTCAGAAATTACCTAACCTATACTTAGCCTTCTACTAACAGCAGATTACTTCAGAATATTTCTTCCATTAATTCACTCCGAGACGGCCTCCGCTGTCGTGTGATTTGACAGAGTGCATTTTTAACAAACACACCACGTTATGAAATATGAAATTAGTCACTACAGAAGAGATCTCCTGAGGAGCCAGTGCTGCAAAAATCCACTCAGACATTCTACCAGAGGTTCTCTGTCTAAACTTGAAAGATATTATTGCTTCTTGGTAAAAACAAAGGACGCAGCGATGAGTCCTTTAGCCTCCCGGTGAGTTCCCCAGTCTAACACACCAGTCTGAAGCTGGAATGGCTGGTGGCTGATTTCAGTATATTGGCAAGAACCAAGCTCGCTAAAGACCCCACCACCCGCCTCTCCCACAGCATGTTTCTGTTATTACGGATGGAGTTCGAAAGCCTGGTCTGAAGAGCCTGACAGTCACCAAGGAAATCACTCACATTGCTTCCTCCAGCACTTGCTGTCAGCAGCTCGGCAATTACCACCTTCCTTAATGTGGAAAAAAGGGAAATGCTGTCAATTGGCAGTCTGGAGGCTCATTTGTTTACAAGCAAAATGGGGCTACGGATTCAAATTTAAGTGGAGTAAACTGAGATCAGATCAAGCTTCCTATAATTTTAATTATTTGATTTTACCCATGAAAGATATATTCCTCTTCTATAAGATACACAGCCCTGCACCACGTACAAACCATAGAAGTTGTTCCTCTGGTGCAATTGGCACGAGAGATTCTCAGAGGAATAAACTCTGAAGAATTTCACTTTTCTGCAAACAAGCCAAATGCACAAGCAGTTATGGGGAGGGGTTCAAGGCCATGCTACTCCGTATTTTCTCAAAATAAATGGAATCTTTCTGTCTGGTACAGCTGAAGGTAGAGAAGCAACTACGTAGAACGGCATTATGACAGTTTATAAAATGCTGTCCCCTTTTTATGCAAGGAGAAAAGGCTGGAAAACAGCGAGTGTGTGCAAAATAGTGATGATCTTTTCCACAAATCTTCCTGGTGGTTTTATTTTTTCTTGAGGCAGAGACACAAAAAAATGAAAAAACCTGACCAAAACTATACCCTGAGTACTTTGTAACACTTCTATTCTCCTACATTAAAGTTCTTGCAGAAACCAAAATAGTCACCGACTATTTTATCCAATATTTTTACTTTAATCAAATTTCACAGGAAGAAACTTGCTTTTTGCAAGCCCACTGTAGTTTTCCAAAATATGCTGTTTCAGTGGAGCAGCACTAACTTCTCAGTCCTTCCTGGGAAAAGCAGAAGGGAAGACCCAGCACGAGCAGAAGGATTAGGAGAGCAGTCTACCATCGCCTGCAGAATCAATAACGCGTTACTGCTCGCTCACTGAGGAACTGATCCTCTACCCACCAAAGTAAATGCCACATTTTTCATAGTTGAAGAGTCAGAGCTGTACAGTCACAGCTAACTCTTGCTTAAACAGGAGCTGTTACACTACTGCAGCAAAGGGGGCTGGAAAACCCACGCTTCCAGTTCCCATTCTCAGAGGAGCAAGTCTTCACACAGCAGAGTTCAGAGGTTTTAAATATTCCCTTCCATTCCTGGACAACAAGTAATAAAAAAGTGGAAATAAAGACTGAAATGAACTCACTTGTCAAAGGTAAAATGTTTATTAATGAACAGGTGATATAAACACAAAAGACTGAGTCCTAGAGTATTCCATTCCTGGACAATGAGTAATAAAAAAGTGGAAATAAAGACTGAAATGAACTCACTTGTCAAAGGTAAAATGTTTATTAATGAACAGGTGATATAAACACAAAAGACTGAGTCCTAGAGGCTGCCCCATAGAGTTGCATACTACTCTCAAGGGTTCTTATCAAGCAAATTGTTCTTTCAATCAGTCCCTGAGACCTGGCTGGAGAAGCAGTGAGGGAGCAGGGAGCCTTCCACGGAGAGGAGTAGGGCTGGTGAGACAGGACCAACAGAAACTCACCACTGTCCTTCAGGTGCTCATCAGCTGGGAATAAAAGAGCTGGCAAAGAGCTCAGCCCTCACACCCAGCTTTCCCACAACTGTCATCTCCCACTTGCTTCTCACAGGTCATGGACAAAAGTCTGTCCAATTATCACCCCTTTTGCACCATGTTCTGTAGCAAAGTTGCAGGTGTTAACTTTTCTTTTTTGAAGAAACCACATATTGATCTAGGAAGATTTGTCGGTAATTAACTATGAGAACAGGAGAAAGGGAAATCGTATCAGCTCCAGTTAATTGACTGTAACACAGGATAACGTCCAGCCTTTGGATGCACATCTGTGGTATGAGATCCACGTCCATCCATCAGATCAGTGACCTCCACGTCACCCAGAGGCACGTCTGTGTGGATCTACCCCTGCGGTTCTGCAGCCTCTTCTTCCCATTTGAGCATCCTCTCCCAAAGACATGTCTCTACAGAGTGAGGTGAAAACAGCCCAGAATTCTGTCTTCCCTCCAGTCAAAAGACCACTGGAGCTTTAGTGTCCTATTTGCCCCATTTGTCCAAGCCTTTCTGGGGTTCCAGGTGAGCCGTTCGGGCTGGCAAACCCCCCTCCACCACAGGCACAAAGTACACACAGTTTATAAAATGCTGTCCCCTTTTTATGCTGGAGATTCATTGAGACTCCTGTTCTGGTTACCTGAATAGTTCTTACGAAATATCAATGCAGTGCTGTATTTCAAACCTCAGCTTTTACTTTTAATAAACCCGAATAAAGTGTAATGTCCTTGTCAAAGTCATGCTATGAAGGCGATATGCAAATATTAAATACGAGAATGGAGAATAACTGAAAGGTATTAAGTAGAAATTGCAAGTAACTGCTGACAGTGCCTGAAAGCTAATGATGCTAATTAACAATATTCCCAGGGATAGGTTCACAGAAGGAATGGGGAATGCAACAGCACAGGCTTGACTTTTCTGCTTTCTTCATGGAATTCTTATCGAATATAAATTAAGTCAGAAAATGGCACTCTCTAATTAGGATGGCTAAATAGCAAAGAGAAGACAAAGTAAACAAGGAGTGGTACCTTCCTCAGAATAAATTCACAAACAGCTTCTTGTATTCATTAAAGTGAGTTTGCAACGTAAAGATACCACGTATTTCCCTTACCTTTATTAGCTATCAAGGGAAACAGACCAAGTGTAAGTTACAGGGTTATTTAGTCAAGGAAATGGATTCAGTCTGGTTTAGAACATAAGAACATTATGAAAAAGCACTGTAGTATGTATCTTTCTTTAAGGGTTTGTGTACCTGTTCTGTGACCCTGATGAATCACAAACTTTGCAAGGCAAACCACACCACAACAACTATTTCCTCTTGTGAATTTGTGTTTAAAAAAATGGAAAAATAAAGGGAAGTTCAGGAGATGGCATTTCTTAGTAGTGCACTCACAGCAAAGCATGCAGAGCAGAACAGCCAGATACCACAACAATTATTTCCTCTCATGAATTGGTGTTTTAAAAATGGAAAAATACAGGGAAGTTCAGGAGATGGCATTTATTACTAGTGCACTCACAGCAAAGCATGCAGAGCAGAACAGCCAGAAGGCAAGCTGTCCAAGGGGCACAAAGGGTGTGTGGGGGAGAGAGCCCCAGGAGGATGGGGGGTACCCCGCCTGAGAAACACCCTGCAAACACCACCTCTGCTGCACCCACTCAGAAATGGGGGTCACGGTCACCCCTTGCTCCAGGAACCCCTTCCTGCAAAAAGCAGAGAACACTTGGGAGGATGACCCAAATTAAAATGTCAAGAGGGACATCAATCAGGGACTCGAGAGGGAAGCACTGACAACATGACGGCAGCCCCAGCTCGGTGAGCGCTCGGCTTCGGAACAACTTTGTGTGTTTGGCTCACCTTGGACACAGAGGATTGGCTGCTGGAACCACAGATGAACTGGGAATACTGAGTTCTTTAACAGTATGAAAGTCCTCAGGTGGCAAACATTAAGAGTCACTTAACGTGTGTGCTGATCTCCACTTTGGTTCCCCCATTTGTAATTTTTTTCCTTGTTCAAACTGATGGATGAACCAAACGCTTTTAATTATTTCCAGGGTATGCCCTTCAGAATTGCACCGCTTTCCCCCTATACAGTACTTCTGTCCAGAGACTCCCTCGCTTCATTAAGATGGAAAGTCATTTCAGTCACAAAAAGCCAGAGTAATCATGTTTTAATCAACCGAAGTGCACAGAAGCTGCTGCCACCGCAGGTACCCCACGAGGCAGAGGCAGCACGATGCTGCGTTGCCATCCTACAGGATGGAGAAACCACAGACTCACCTGCTTTAGAGATCCAAAGCTGATGGTCCCACTTAAATTCAGTGCCCACCCCTCTGAAGCTCCCTGGGATTGAAAAGCACAAGACCCTCATAAAGTAACTCAGTTTGTGCACAACAGTAGTGCAGGAGAGGGGAAAGGGGCTGAAGGGCTATGGTTTGGGGAAGTATTCTACTTCACAACTGCTTGAGAGGAAGCCACAAGTCAAAGTGCCTCAAACAGATTGCATTTGAACTATTAAAAACTGCATGCTTGGCAGTGGTAGGAATGAAACAAAAAGCTAAGAACTTGGGAGGAATGAATTATCTGATTTACAAAGGAATCCACATGAAGGAAGGCTCATAAAGGGATAAAACCCCCCTATCCCTCAGTAACTCAGCAGGCTCCTTACGCTTCCCAAACGAGGGAAATAGGAGCTCTTTACTTAGAATCACAGAATCGTCTGGTTGAAGGGACCTTCCAGCCCATCTAGTGTATTCCACAGATCAGTTAGATGCAGCCAACAAGCACACACTGCTCACAGCAGCCCATTAAGGGATGGAGGCACAGATGCAGACGTGAAGTTATCATTTTTATTAAAAAATATTTCAGCTGTAGTACAGTCTCAGAACAGAGCAAAACACCAGAGGCAAACCAAAATTAGGTCTTGGAGCAGAGACAGAGGAGAAGGCAGGGAGGCAAAGCTACATAATGTTACACCAGGAAGATGAAGGGCATGTTATTGTGTCCCTAGTAGCATTTTTAAAAAAAAACAAGCAAAGCTCACAATGGGTTTGCCTGTACGGCAGGACTGGGTGAAGCACAAGGCTCGTATTTCATGAAAGACAACAAAAGGAGACATAAAGCACAGGCCAAGCTCAGGTCTGGAAAATCAGGGCTGCACAGTGGGGAGAGAAAAAGAGCATCAGCGATGTACAACTGACAGACCCTGCTGTCCCCGGGCTGTTTCCCCTCGGTGTGACCACCAGTGAGGTGTTGGCCATCGTCCTGCCTGGCACCAAGCACCCAACGATCACTAACTTCACCTGGGTGCAGCAGGCACCAGTGATTTATTGGTGGCCAAAAAAAAAAATCAAATTACCATTTTGGCAATAAGATCTGAGAGATGGTAAGTAACACGGACAGTAAAGCCACAGCGTAACATTAAATTTAGATTTTGACTAGAAGAGTAGAGCTGTGCAATGGAACTTCCCCGAGTTCACTGCACTTAAGAGGTTTTTTTCCCCATGTAGCTTTAAACCTGAAGTGACAGACTGCATCGTAAGGCAGCAAGAAGAAGCCAACTTTAGAAGTCACAAATTCAGAAAACATTGAAGAGATTGGCAAGTGCCTCGCCAAACATTTACATTAAACATAAATTGTTGTTCTGATTACATCTGAAAGCTAGTAAATGAAGAATCTTTTTTTTTTAAACAGTTACTCATCTCCTACTCGCATTTATTTTTAATTTCTTTAAGCACAGCATATCAGTGCAAGGCATTAATATCTGAAATTAGTTACCTTTATGAAACACTACTATAAAAATGTCATAATTAACCTCAAAAAAGATAGGTCTCATACTTTCTCTTTGAATGTTTAAAAAAATTACATTTTTAATGTTTTAATTTTTTTTTATTTTAATAATTATTATGCATGGCAGATATATACCAACTTTAACAGGAAATTACACAAAGTGCGTGGGTTTGCTACAAGCTATCACTGTTCCCACTGAGGTCAGAACAAATGACCACAACTAAACAAATCTGGGGGAAGAAAAGCCTCATGTAACTTTCATATTGCAATTTGGGCACAGCAAATGCTTCCATATTTCCATCTGATTCTGTCCAAAGAACTTGCTCAGTTTTCTGACAGGTGACCAAAGCCTTTCCTCACCTATTTATGGTCTCAGTTGTGAGAAGCTCAAAATGCTTTCAGAAATGGGGTAGATTTGTAGATATTTTATGACCTTATCTTTCAGGGAGGGCTACCCAGCCATTCTCCTCCCTTACACTGGCAGCCATCACTGGTTCACAGCAGGAGAAATATTTAAATATGTAAATTCTCACCTTTGACAGCACCAATAGCCAAAGTAAATCCCCGTGATCCGTGACAGAGGACAAGGCATGACTTAACAATAATCAATCCAGCTTAAAAGACCAAAAATTAAATACTTGAAAATGAAATACAATGGGACTGAACAGAACGGGGACTACAGTCTGTAATAACATTATTATGAGAATTCCTAAGTGCATTATATTACTTATGCACAAGAAACCAAAAAATATCCATAGAAAATGAGCAGAATTGAACAACCCACACCACCAGACTAAATTTCTTAACTGTGTGAACTTTTCAAAACTGTACCTCACATGTACGATTTCTGCCTGTACGAGAAGAGACAGCATAACAATATGCGGAATTTATAAGGAAAATAGTATTTAATTTCAAGCTCTGCCTGAAGAAAGCCTACAGTAAAAGGTAAGGAACTACTCCAAGTCGCTGCATCACCCATGCCTTAGAGCAGAGGCCGAGCAGCCAACACAAATCCAGCTCAAGTGGCTTAAAGTTAGGCCTTTGGGGTTAGCAAAAAGAGAGGTGACATCTGCTGACAAACAGAACACTTCTATGGTTTAAACAGATTGCCCAGGCTCTGTTTGGTCAAACACAATTCTGTGCTGTTATGTCCCTCCAAAACCCCACCAACGTCACCTCCATGACACACAGCCCCCCTTGAGGGGGTTCAGTTCTGCACCAGAGGCTGGTGCTCGGTGCCAGCTGTGGCTCTGGTTCAGTTACTGCCCTGCCCAGTGCTGGTGAACCCACACAGCTGTAGGTGAGTACCCAAAGAACAGCCTCTTTGTAGAGCTTTAACCTGGGATCACAAATCTCAGCTGCTTCTCGTTCTGCTCCTGCCCTTTTAGCTGATATCTAAGCCATCACTTTTCCCCACCTGTAACAGGGAGGCAGAGACACCCACTCCATTTCACAGCCCTTACAGAATCACAGAATCTTCTAGGTTGGAAGGGACCTTAAAGATCATCTTGTCCAACCGTCAACCTGACTGACAAAAATAGACACCCACACCACAAACAAGGAGCATCATCACTAAACCATACAACACCTCTAAGCAAAGAGCCCTTCCAAGGAGTGCTGTTACCATGAAATATATATTAATTATGATTCACTGTTGGTCTATTTATCATTGTATTAACAGAACTTGTTCCCGTTTTACTTCCTGAGAGGACACACTGTCATCAGGCCAGCAAAAATGAAACTGATGCTTTTATTTTTACTAAATAATGACTTCAATTTCTTTCTTTCTTTAGGGATAAAGTATAACATGGGATTCCAGCAACCAAAAAAGGTTAGTTTCCAGGTGTACGTAAGGAAAACTGTACCCATATTCCGAGTATGGCCAGGGGTGGCTCAGAGCAGGGAGACGAAGCATCGAAAAGGAAAGATGCATCGAAGCTTTGCCACAAAGTGCAAATTTTCCGTTTAAAATACGAATTTGATAAGCTGTGCAACTGTAGTTTCAGGGTTTTTTCCCCCAGCCCGGATATTGCTCAAAGCCCCCGTTAACTCTGCATCTGCCCAGCCGGTACCGGCGGGCGGGATGTCGGGAGCGGCCCCGGGAGCGGCGGCGGCGGCGATGGCTGGGGAAACCCCTCCATCTAGCGGCGGCAAGTGTCTGTAACACCGAGCCCTTCTACCAGAGCTCTGTGTAAAGTTACCATTTCAACCGAGTCACCTATAACATAATACAATTTGATTTTTTTTCCTTTGTCACCAACGGGTTTTGTAACGAATTCCGAGTTTTGGGGTATTTTTTAGACTTTTATTAATCTCTCACCCCTTAAGAAGTACGTGGCAAGGTCACAGAATCACAGAATTGCCGGAGTTGGAAGGGACCTCTAAAGATCCCCTGCTCCAACCCCCCTGCCAAATCAGGAACACCCAGAGCACATCACTCAGGAGCACCCAGGCGGGTATAAGATATACCCTCCACTTGTGACAGCACAAGTTTCCCGAGCCCTCAATAGCATCTCTTTTTCCAGCCAGAGACTTGTAAAATCACTATTACAATTAAGATTTAATTTGCCACCTTGAAAGAGCATGACACTACTAATCCCACCTTAAAATTCATCCAGCACCTCATCTTTGAAGCCAGTTTTAAATATCATCAGGGAGAAAATAACAACTGAAAAATCAGAAATTTGTAACTGATAAAGCCTCTAATAAACATTAAGTATTTTAGGTGAGCTGTAAACATGCTGCAGCTCCATCTGCTTCCCTGGCTGGAGTACTCCCCCGTGGCTCATACGCCACTCGGCTCACAGGTGAGTTCTCAAAACAGGGCTGACACGTAGTTAAACATGTCCAGGACCTAATCCCAGGCTCAGAGGTACACACACAGACAGGGATTTAATTCAGCTGCTTGGAGAAGCGGGAAGCAACAGAGCCCATCTGGGCCGTAGGAACCAGAGAGATCCACCTCATGGCAAAGAGGAGGTCGCTTCCCACAGGCTTCACTCAGTGCCCAGCTGCCCACACTGCAAAGAAAAGCTACTGAAAGAGGGGGAAAAACCAACAGATCTGTGTGACAACAGGCAGGCTGGAACAGCCAAGTCAGTTCCCAAAACACTCAGCTACCTTTCATGGAAGTTTCAAAGACAATATACCCAAGACACAGGCATCTATCAAAGCCTGGGTACAGGCACTACCCAAAATACGGTTAAATCCAAATCTGAACTAGAATTTACCAGTTTGGGCTCGTCTCAGCCTTTGAATTGCATGTGAGCCCTGAGGAAGGTGCCAAGAGAAGTCGTTACCCCAGGGAAGGCACAGCCCTGAGGACTCACGGCGACGCGTCCTGTTCCCAGTGCTGAGCTCAGACTGTACAAACAGCCCCACAGTCGGTTGTACAAGCTGTTAATAGTGACAAACACTCTTCTCATTTACTAACACCTTTCATCTTTCTCCCCCCCGTCAGGACTGTGTTTCCAGCAATAACCAGGACAGAAGATTAAGAAAAACCACTGCAGACGGAGCAGGGACGGTAAAGCAGAGCGATCCATCACAAATCCTGCTCCCCAAGCCTCAGAGCACAGAGAGGAGACAGAGCAGCAGCATCATGTTTGCCATGAAAGATCAACAGCAAGGGGAAGAAATGAATTCCATCAGGCTCCACAAACGGAGGAGGAGATTTATAATTAAGAAGAGCCCCATTCTGATTTCCATGAACAGCTCCGGTCTCAACCTGCCCACGCTTAAATCCGAGGACAGAACCAACAACAAGTGGAAAAGCCTCTATCAGATCCAAAGAGAAAGAAAGCGGGTCATGAGGGAAACTTGCTCCAAATACAAGAGTAATAACAGAAGAATAATCACTCCTTATCACGTTTCTAGAATATTTGTAGAAGACAAATACAGAGTTTTATACTGTGAAGTACCCAAAGCGGGCTGCTCTAACTGGAAACGGGTGCTCATGGTGCTCAACGGGCTGGCGTCCTCCACCAAGGACATCCAGCACAACACGGTGCACTACGGCAACTACCTGAAGAGGCTGGATGGCTTCGATCACAAAGGGATTTATCACAGGCTCAACACTTACACCAAGATGCTTTTCATTCGTGAACCTTTTGAAAAGCTGGTATCTGCATTTCGGGACAAGTTTGAACACCCAAACAATTACTACCACCCGGTTTTTGGAAAAGCTATCATTTCCAGGTACCGCGTGAATGCCACCAAAGAAGCGCTAAGGACAGGCTCTGGAGTCCAATTTAAAGAGTTCATTCAGTATCTGCTGGACGTACACAGGCCGGTGGGCATGGACATCCACTGGGACCACGTCAACAGGCTTTGCAGCCCCTGTTTAATAGACTATGACTTCGTTGGAAAATTTGAAAGTATGGAAGAAGATGCAAACTTCTTCTTGCACTTAATCGGTGCTCCACAAAATCTAACTTTCCCCAAGTTCAAGGACAGGCACTCCAATGAAGAAAGAACTACCCCTAAAATCACACAGCAGTACTTTGCACAGCTTTCTCCTGCGCAGCGACAACGCAGCTATGACTTCTACTACATGGATTATTTGATGTTTAACTACTCAAAACCTTTTGAAGATTTATATTGATTTGAGAGCTGGGACATCTCCACAGTTGTACCCACTGAATGGCAAATCAAACCCAGGTGGCTTCTGTTGATATGTACTTGTCTGGTAGGAACCGATTGGTTGAAGAGCAGGGAAAAAACCCAAAACAGAACATAAATGGCTAGTGATGTTTACACCTTCACCTTAATTGCCTCCTTTTTCAAATCATATTTTTTCTATAATTTCTCCATACGAAATGTATGTACATAGATGTATAATATTGTATGTCAGGGCTCCCAAATAAAGCACATAATTTTCCATGCTGGCGTGGCCTGTGTTTGCACTGGGAGAATGGTTTGAAAACACAGCTGACAATTCTACAGCACAGCCAGTATCTCAAGCACTTTACTATTTAGAAAATAAGTCTGAAGGGGATAGAACAGCAAGGAAAAAAAAATACACGGAGTAGTATTTACAGCTCTGCAACACACAAAGCCACATACTAAACAGGCACTATGGATTTGAAGTTGTATATTGTTATTTTCCGATACTCATACACTAGTTCAGGAGAAAAAGCCCACCACACTCACAGTGTTCAAACCACACTGGTGAAAACAACTAATACTTAACGACCATGTGAGTGCAGTATTAAACCAGATGTTTGAATTCTGAGCGAGGATGTGCTCTCCCCTTCAATATTTCCCTTATGGCACATTCATCTGCAAGAAGATAAAATGCAGGCGAACATTTGCATCTTTATAAATGTTATTAAGATTCTTTTAATCCTTTGCATTAACATAAATCTCTGGTTTAATCTTCACAGTCACCAGGAATATCAAATCATTCCTTCATAATAACAAGCAAGAATAAAGGCAACTTCCTGCCCAAGAGGGCAGATCTTTTCATTGCTGCAAACAGATTGCACGTGTTTGTTCCAGTAACAATTAGATCAGACCTGACACGCAAAAAACATTCCAGGTGTTTTAGTTCAGTTGTTCATTTTCTATACCTAAGAGAAGGTTTTCTTTCATCTCTGGCAGAAATCTCCTGTGAGAATCAGATACTGGACCTTCCCCTGGTTTTGTAAATCTTCACTCCAATTCTGCATGCAGTATGCTTGCTAAAATGTCCTTTAACCACTTGAAATAATGACATTTAAATTGTCCACGTTGGAACAAGCTCCAAACTCTGCCCCAATGCCCAACTGGGACTCCCAGTAATTACCACAACTTGCATTTCACAGCCAAAAACTCCCCCCAACCAGCACTGGACCAACGCACAAACACCTAAGAACAAACCCTTGTTTTGAGCAGTTTCCCATTTACCAAGTCAGAACCAGAAAGTTCTCATACAGATAGTCTCACACATCAGTTTCCCCAGAAACATCCAATACCTTTTTTTTTTTTTTTTTCCAAGAGGGAAAAATTGTTTTAAAACACCTCATATTGCAAGCCTCACTAACAAATATTTCACACGCCTGACACCAAACTTTCACACTTTGTTCAGAGAACTGTTTGCATTAGAAGAGTAACGTGGAACTTACCTTGTTGCACGAAGCCAGTTGCCATTCCCAGTCTGCCCCAGCTCCTCCTCACCACCTCCCTGCTGCAGCTACCCCCCTGCCCCACTTCTCCACCACCCCCTGCCCCACCTCTCAGCCCCCAGGTGCTGGATGATGAGCTCTGTGGCCAAAGCCAGCTCAGCTGAGGGGTGAGGGGCTGGGGCCCTTCCCCTGGGCTACTCCAAGAAAAGCTAACGACAGGGGAACCAGATTTTTAACACCTGAGGAAGACTTTGGCAGGTGTTTATTTTGTCTGGGGTAACAAGTGTTCTTTAAAGCAAGACTGCTAAATAAACGACTTGTGTTTACGAGAAGCTGTACGTGGCCCAGCAGCATCATCTGGTTTACAGTATCTCAAGAAGACAGAAGAATCCTCCTAAGTACTTGAAGGTACTTACTGCTGGCTGGCTGCAGCAATCTGCCTTCCTTACTTTCATCACTTAACTCCCTTCCAACTAGTAGAAACAAGGCAAGAAATGGTTTCAAAGAAAAAAAATTGAGATCTGGAAAGAAAGATACTTTCAAGCCAGAAAAGACGCACTATCTGGAACAACAACAACAAAAAAAGCTAAGGCAACAAACAAGTAAACTGATATTTTCATAGCAATCAAAATGTTTAAATAAAAAGCAACTATTTTAACTAGATGGTGTTAAGTTTTCAGGCTGCTCATTTCCCTTTGGATTATCTTGTCTTTTTTTCCCCACATATAAAATCTTGCCATTTTCATTTTTGATAATACAACTGAAGTTTTTTTCAGAGTTGTCCATTCTGAATTTTTTTCCCCCACATTTTATCCTTCTCTTCATATGGAAATATATATTCCATTTCATATGGAAAGGGGAAAATTAAGATTTTGTACAAAACCGCCTACTTTCAGACAAACAGCCGAGCTCAGAGGTCAGCCCAGGTAACACCTTGCATGGCTACAATTAGCCAAAATCATTTTGTCAATCCAATTGTTGTTTTTCTTTTAATTTTTCTGGATGCCTCTTAGGTAAGGTTTTTTTTAATTTTTCTGGATGCCTCTTAGGTAAGAGATGAATTTTGTTACTACTGGACTGTTTATGGAACTGCACTCCTAGTTCCCACCTTTAAATTTTTCAGTATTGTTATTCTCCATCCATTTCTGCCCCACCTCCCTACTCACACCTCCCACTGCCCTCCAGCTCTTCCCACTGGAGTTAGTAACTGGGATTTAGAGGGGTTTGTTATAAAAGCCCTCCACACTACAACAGGGATTGACTAGGGCTGCCCTTATACCTGCACTGCCAGGGTAGGGGCAGTTATGCCTCTAAAAATGAAAAAGAATCAAGAGATTCAAGTGGATTTTCATAACTCCTTATGTCCATACCATTTCAGAATTTGTAACATGAGATTCCAACACTTTTTCCATAATAATCTCCGATATTTGAGCACATGAGACTGCACAGTATCAAAAGTAAAGAGGGATTGAGGACAGGACATCACCTTTTTTGCCACAATTTCATTTATTGGTTTACAGCTTACTTTCATAATGACTGAAGTAAAGAGTTTTTAAAGTTTTTAAAATGTAGATACTGAGTTCTGATGGTCCTGTCACTTATATATACTTATATATGTGCACATAAAGTACATGGAAGTAAAAAAAAATAAATCTGTGCAAATAGCATTATACATACTGAGGTATTTATTAACAGAAAGGTTTTAATGTAAGAACGCACAAACGCAGGGCTGGGAGACATAATCCCACAAAGATGAATTGTAAAATGAACACACGGAATATCAAACATAGGCATTGTCTTTTAAGCAGCTGTGTTTTGTTTCTGTGTACAATACTACAAATTAATTACTCAGGCCAACTCAAACAGTACCACATTATCTGGAATTAACAGACAAAAACTCAGAAGAGGTTTATTTTTTGTTGTTGTTGTTTTGCTTAATTATGGACACGAGTTGCTTTAAATCACTGAGTTGGCAGACAGAGAGCACACAGGTACCTGGGCCCAGCCCAGCCAACCACCTGGAAGAGAAACACAACTGCACAAATAAGTTGCTTTAAATCACTGAGTTGGCAGAGAGCACCCAGGTACCTGGGCCCGGCCCAGCCAGCCACCTGGAAGAGAAACACAACTGCACAAATCTCAGCTTCACCTGTTTGTTTTCATTTTGGTGACAGCAGAACAGCACCCACATCACAGTGGGGTGTTTCCAGAGCACAACGGGAGGGAGAAGGCCCAGCAGAGCCTGTTTGGGCTGGTCCTGCTTTCAGGGGTTACCTTCTGGCTGGCAGTGCTGTTTGTGGTGGCCCCACAGCCTCAGTGTGCACCTCTCTGCTCTCCAGCACACACCTGGGAACTGTCCCAAGCTTCACATGGCAAGTCATTCATGTGTCATTCATTTCTGTGCCAAGACAACAGCTACTGGTTAAGAAGGGCCAGCAATTTTCTCAGCTTTCCCCAATGGCACCCAGCAGAGAAGCCTGTAAAGAAACATCCTGAGTGGCTTCCAGCAGGATACTGCTGTGGGAATGCCCTGGAGCTGGGTACGAGAGAGGGAGATGTTACATTAACTGTACAACTGATACCTGCCACTGCTAAGTCACCTTGGCCAACATTTCTCAGAACTATCCATTCAAACAGAGGTGTCCAGAATAAGGCACATGGTTAGATACACGGCGTGGGCACGTTTTAAGAAGGGCAGGCTCTCACCTATTCCACACTGCAATTTATTCCTGAAACACGTGAAAGCAGGACAGATAATGCACCACTCCAGCAGCGAGGGCCGGGCAGGGCAGGACACACCGGCACAGACAGACAGACAGACAGCACTGAGCCCTGCTCGCTGCCATCCAGCATTTGGTTAACACACGGTGAGGCAATTGATACAGTTTGCTGTGACTCACGCCAGAGAATAAGAATAATGTTTGCTTTACAACCGGTCTAATAGAAACATTCAGCCTTGTAAAAATATCTTCTGGTCTGGTTTAACGAAGAACTCCAAATATTTAGATTAAAAATAACACTTTGGGAAGTCCTATGCATACACACAGCTCAGGGGACAATCAACTTGCACTTAGCAAGGAGCATGCACACATAAAAGATTTACCTTTCTAGAAGGTGTTAAGTATCATTTTCCAGGCCGTTTGTGCCACAGTGATTTCTCCCTAGTTCCATGAATAAGCTCTTTCAAGTTCTGCCATCCATTGCCATTTTTGCCACCGACTTCTTTTTTTAACTGAAGACACTCATGTAACAGAATTGCAGTGGAGGTCAAGTTTTCCATTATGTACCTACCTTGCATGGAGACCTAAATTCTTCTGTTTAAATTCAGGTATTACCGTAGTGCTGGCCCTACATTTCACATTCAGCTTTACACGACTCTCTATCAGTGATATTTCCTAGCAGCGTCATCATTTTTACCTGGAGCTTAAAATTATGCTGTCAAGTTATGAAAAATGAAAGAGGCTTTCACAATCCAACTTTTCCACAGTTATTTTCCCAGTCCGGGATCCCTGTCCAGATTTATTTTCACTTAATACGGGAAATTTCAACATATCCAAACATAAGTAATGTCACCAGCTGCAGAGGTGTTGACTCTCAACATACCCAAACATAAGTAATGTCACCAGCTGCAGAGGTGTTGAGATTACATTCAGGCAGAGGGAGCAGCAGCACGGGAAGCAAGGGCCTAAGGCGACCACACTAAGAGCTTGTCCCAACCCATTAAACACTAGTGGAGGTGGCTCCTTTCCTCAGATATGAAAGCTCCAGGCTACGGTTCACCTTCAAATTCATAGATACAGGCTAATGTACATTATGATCACAAGAAGAACTTATTTTATCTTTGTTTTAAGCGTGCATCCAGCCAGGATAACCCTTTCTGGGTACCAGGATGCAGTCACAGGAAGGTGATGCCAGCCTACACAGACACACACACTGGGGAGCACAGGGCACAGCTTTAGCTGTCTGCTTCTATCAAATGTCAGATAGCTGACCAATTTCTGCAGTCATCATTCACAACACCACTCCTACGCTCAGTACCAGTTAGAGAGGCTAATGCTGAAGGCAGGTGACTGGGAGAGCTGGCCTACTATTTCTCTGTAGCCTGACTGGTTTGGGTCCAATCCCCTAGAACTGCTCCATTTCTCTTTCCCCATCTCTGGTGCGGAGAAAAATTCAACAACGATATAATCTTTAGTGTTTTTCATTGCATTTCATTTACTGATCTCAAATTCATTTTCAATTTGCCTATAGCAATACATAATGGAAAAGATTTTAGCCTGACACTTTCCCCACCAATATCTCCTTTTCTATCAGAATTTTTTTTTTTAGTATTACCAAAAAAGCCATAGTCACTACAGCACAGGTAATCTGGGTAATCTGACCAATGAAACAGACAATGTGACCCAGCAAGAGGCTACAATATTTATATAGTCTCACATTACATCTCTGCACTGAAATCCATACAGACATGAATCCTGCTCAAGTGACACACTGTGTACCCATCAAGGTGATATTGTCTTTATAAATCAGGCATACGGTGACCATTTCAAACAGTGTGGAAAATGTGGCAGACATAATATGAGAAGGATTATGGATCTGACAATTCATCCATGTTTATCTGTGCAAAAAAAGAGTTTATGTTTTATTACCTAAAATAAATCTGAGAACTTCATTAGATCATCCCACCACAATTGACCGTCAGGTTTATATTACAGTCCATGAAGCACGCAGCAGCTGGTGATCATCAAAAACATTTTGCCTTGCAGCTCTTTCATAGGGAGTCTTAAAATTAACCATTCAGGATAAAAAGCTAAGCCTGACATATTTGACCAAAATATACAGTTTATAAACACTCAAGAATGAACATGTGCAGAAGTAAAATCAATTTGAGAAAAATTCAGAAGATAAAGGGATAAAGGGATGCCCTGGATTTAAATGGTCTGAATCTTCCCAGCTCATTTTCAATGCACCTGCCTTTGGACTAAGGCCTATCTTTTGCAAGTATAGCATGTGGCAAAAATACCGTATGATGCAAAACAGACAGGCCTAGGAGTTTTGAAAATCTAAACTCATAACATGGATTCACACTCTTCCTGAGAGTGATGGGAACCTAAAGATACACTCAGTCTCACTAATCCACGTCTGTGGAAGAAATGCTAATGCAAATTCAAGTATATACAACCACACTTCAGTTCTGCCTTCATTGACTGTTTGATTGGTAATTAAGGCATGTATTTGGTTCCAGAGATATAGAAAAAACTCAAATCCCAAAGGAAGCCATCGAATCTGAGCCCAAGGTTATTAATCATACTGTCTCTAATTGTATATAAAGTATCTTTACTCCCTCAAAAATGGTTTTTTTAAATATTATGGGATTTAAATATGTCACAATATTCTGGATATCTTGATTAGATCTCCTTTAATATACTGCCTCCGAATAATTCGTAATTTATTTAACACCACTATAAATCTCACAGAAATGAAGAACTTACCAATCATTAAGATTAAGGAGAATTTTTAGCCTGACTAGACTAGCAACAAAATTAGATAAGGGGAGTTTTTTTTTTCCTTAAACAGTGCTTTTTACTGTCTTCTTGTAATTAAAGTTTCAACCAAGGTCCCATTAGGCCGATACTGATCCTGCCTGTGAATCAGGCAGACCCTCAAGTCTTCACATTTTCAGAGTTTAGTCTCACTGGTAACTAGCAGCTGGGAAGATTTTGACTAAATCAAGCGAAAACTCACTAAGATTAAAAGCCTAAAGAATTTTGCTCCTCATTGACATTTAAAAAATTTTCTACATCATTCCCCTGATGCCACAGGATCACATGCCCTCACAAAACACAGCACGGGTTGCTTTACAGGGCTGACTGCAAGGGAAGGTGGGCTACAGTGGCTACAGGTGCCTATTTCAGGTCAGGTAGCCAAAGCCCATTACAGCTCACTGGAGATGCCCTCCCTCATTCAGTGGTCCCTCAAGATTAGGGCATAAAAATCAGTACAGTGAAAATTGGGGAGGGCAAGGAACCCGTGCTGAGCAGAAAGCCAGCCCCAGGGCACAAGGAATGGAAGGACCATGCAGAGGCACTGGAAGAAGAACTGGCTTGGCAGCAGCACTAGAGGATGTGCCCAAGGGAGAACACACCACCTACACACCTGGGTGGCTGGGCCAGGACTGGCCCCGGGCTGGAACTGCTAAAGGCTAAATGGATAATAGGTCAGAAAGGGATCCCCAGACACAGGGAGGGAAAGTCTTGCTTTTACCTTAAATATACATAATAGCTTAATGCACAGCTGCTGCTTTTTTTTTAAGCTTCTACCAAACACACCTCAAAACAAGCATTAACTTTGATCAAAGACAGGTAGGTGTTAAGCAAGCATTGAAATAAAAAGGACACCGTACCTTTTACCATACCATAACAGTGTGAGATCTTATGATACCTACCATAAAACAGAAACAACCGTGTATACAGCATTTGATCAGCTGCAGAGTTCACCAACACCAGTTTTGTGTTAGTTTTTTTCTGCTCCAAAGAACTGAAAAAACTAACAGCATTGTAGCACAGCCAGTCAAGACAAAGGGAAAGTAAATCAAAGCACCAAATGGAGAAGGGGTAGAAATCCACACATACCAGCTCTGCATTCAAAGTTACCTTCCTGCTTAGAGAAAGGTTTTCCCTTTCATTCCCTTCTGAAGCATTCAATATAGCTTAGTGCCAAAGGCAAGATTTCATACTCCACAGAAAAACAATTCTGATGTTCTATGGGAAGTCTTATGTAGCTTGTCCCAGTATATTTTTCTTGCATCCTACTGCCTGCCTGTAGCCTTAAAGAATAAGGACATTTTATTACATAGGTTATCCGGTGACAGAAAGATATAAACTATTTATGTAAAACATCTTGCTGCAGTTTTAATATCTGCAGACTCCCATGTTCCAGTTTTGGTATCTTGGTGGAAAAAGAAAGACTAAGACCTAATTAAATTCCTTAACCAAAAGTATTTAAGTTACGACACTTGTGATTTGGGCTGGGCTGGTGACAAAAACAAACGACAGAAATTTGGTTCTGTTTTACCTCAAACCAGGACAACACTTGATGCTGCAGGTTCTTAATGGACCTACTATCCAAGAAAAGAAATTATTTTTTTAATACAGTCTGTTCTTTCAGAAAGAAGTGAATGAAAGAAGATGCTGCCTTCATTTAGCAGTACAATACTAAGCACCAGAAGCTTAAGTAACTCTTGATCACAGACTGCTAAGCTGCTTCAAAGATCGAGTTACTACAGCCAGGATCATCTGAAGCAGAGTTGATAATGTAATTAAAAGGCAAGCACCTCAATTAGTTCTTCAAAGATAAAAATTGTCACAATGAAGCTTGACTGAGATCAAAAGTCTCAAACCAATCTAGGGGCACCAAGGCAAAAGCCAGCCCAAGTTGTTCCCAGTAGGAACTCCTCATTTCTCTGTGGCTAGTCTGTCACTCAGCAGTGTCACCGTCCCCTGCCATGTCCCCCAGCACACAGCATTTCACACAAGGTCAGTGAAAATGTCACAAAGTTTTGCAGGTGGCCACAGGTGGTGCAAGGCCACTTGAACAATGAATTTATTGTACATAAGGAAGTGGTCACACAAATTAAATATCCAAGCTATTGCTCAGACTTGAACTGTCATTAGTCCTTTGCAAGACACTATGAATGGGTGCATGGGGAGTCTGGTGAAGTTTCTTGTAACTGTAGAATCAAAACTTCATGTGATTAAAATTGGCAATTAACTATAAGAGCAACACTGTACACTCCAGCAGAAAGTCACCCAGCCACCAGCTCTGGCTTTGACCACTGGTGTTTTCAAGTGCCACATAGATCCAGTTTAGAACAGCGAGAAAGAACAAACCAAACCATTATATTTCTCAACAGGAGATACGTACTCAGGCCTCCAGGATGCATCTCTCAAAATACATCATGATCTTCCTCCTGCAATCTTTTACTCTTCCGTCATTCAACTTTATGAAATAAATGGCCCATCTGAAATAAGAACAGGAAAATGCACTGGACAAATTAAGATACTTTATCTATCCATCTAGAACTGCCCACACTGTAAGACAGCCACACCTCAGCATGCTGCCCTCTCATTCCCACTTCATTCTCGCCACGTCTCTTCCTTTACCCAGTTGTGATACAAATGACTATTCCTTTCCCCTCAGCCATCAATTGTTTGAATGAGTGTCTTGAAGGAGGTGGCCTTTCGCTTTGAAAACTGGAAACATTAGTTTGCATCTCAAGCAACACTGATATCAAGTTTAAAAAGAAAGAGGGGGGAGGAGGGGAAAGACAACCTTGCCATTCATAAGCTTTCCCAGTGGTTTTGAAAGATCTGGCAGCTGCCCAAGAGGGAAAAATTGTCCCAATAATAGAGGCTGTGCTGCTGGAAAATGTCATTTCTAAAACTGTTGATCATTAGCAAAACATCATAGATCAGGTTCTTTTTTACCAGCAGCACTAGAATAACTCGAGAGGGTGGCTACAGCCAGCGAACAGAATTTTCCCCATAATTACTGGAAAATGAAACTAATTTCTTTTCACCCTGGATGGCTTTCACCTCTTGCCAGCAGCATCAATGTAGACTATGGACGTTAATAATGAGGATAGTAGGAACTGGAAGTGTTTTAAGATTTAAAGGCTGACTTTTTAATGGTGTTCATGTGTAGTGTGGTATGCCATATAATTAATACAACTCCTTTTTACCAATTCAAGATGTGTACTTCTCCACACAGAGCTGCAGTTCTCATGCTATTTAGGGCAACACTTGGCCCTTTTGCATCCTCTCTTAGATCATTAAGTGCTTTGGATGAAATGACAGCAATGCAACTTACTTTCACTTTGTAAGGTCTTTTACTTTCCAGTACTAATGGTTTTTTAAACACACACCCCCTTGGGAATTATAAACATGTTGTAAAACACCAGCAGCACATCCCTAAATATCTAGCTCATAGCAAGGCCAAGAGGGTCTCTAGAAGTCAGCTGGGAGCTTCACCTTTCCCACGGACTTTTACTCAATCACTTTTTAAGGAGGAGAAACCTACAAATGTGTATTTTGTATCTTTTGTAAGTGATAACATTTCCATGAATAGCACAAACTGATGGGGAAAACGCCTTCTCTAATTACGCCCTACAAAATCAGAGAGTTCAAACCAGAATTCACAATCAGCTTAAATAATAATGGGTCTAATGACTAGGTTGGTGACACCGAGACATAAGCTTGAAGGAACAAAATGAGCAGCTGGGGGTTATCACGGGGGAAGCTGTTGTTTATGAGCTAGGAGCTCTTCAAACATCTCCTCTGAGAGTTTGAAGAGACTCGCAGCGAAGAAGCACAGAGATCCAGCACCAACTGAGTTATAAATGATTTTGTACCAATGCGCTTTCCATATACCAGCAGCCAGAGGATGCAACGTCCCCTGAGACCAGACACATCTACAAAGATCACCCCCACAGAAGAGGAGGCTGCAAACAGTTACGCTCACATTTTTAACATACTGCAGCAGGATGAAAGGCAAGGACTGTAGAGTGAAGACCAACATTGTGAAGGTGTCACCTTTAAGATTTATACAAATATTGGACTGTGACGGTTACAAATAAAGCAAAAAGAATGAGTTGCTGCTCTCGAACAGAAAAGCAAGCAGAGGCTTACACGGGGTAAAACCAACTGGTTTCTGCTTCATAATGATTCATGGCTATAAACCACATAGAGAGCCATATGCCCACCCCTGAGAATGCCTGTGGCATTGAAAAGCACTTACCACCTCTGCTCCAAAACACATTTGCTCTTTTTGTCTATTACTTCTTGTGAAAGATACAGAACCTTTCTTTGCCATTTCTGGCAGTGGGGTTTACTGTTTACATGCATTAAGGCTTCCAGTTAACAAAAGATGTCACAGCTATGAATCAGTAATTTTTATCTTCAAGAGGCTCCTGATGCAGTAGGGACTGAATTCTGCACATTTACGGAACACCCAAAAGGAGCTTCATGTGGAAGCATGCCTCATCTTCACATATATGTCCTTGCCAGTAAAGAGGAAGCCTGGGGACAGTGTTCAGCAGTGCTCTTCTGCACATGAACAGGGGATGAAGCAAGCAAACTCTGGGAAAAAAGAGGCAGCAGCTTAAGTATTTCATTTGTATGCCGTGCTTTTTTAATCCTTCTCTGGCTTTAACCTCTACGGTAGATAGTTAGCTAACCTCACCACAACCTTTCAAGAACACAGGCTTGAATCCTACCATCTTACACACTTGTCACCAGTTTACACTCTATTAAAAAAGCCCAGGCCTTCACGTGCAAAAATCCCACTTCATTTAGCTATTTTCGTCTGACAGCTGCAAACCACAAAAGGTAACAATAATCTATTTAGGCTGTTGTCCACAGATACCAGCAAGATGTCTGCTTCTTTCATCTCACTGTACCTCACATTTTATTGTCTGAGCAAGCTCACAACATCGAGCCACGGGATAGCCACTGAGAACTCTTCAGCAATGAAACCAGTCCTACTGCAAGCCAGTGAGAACAGGGAGAACCTTCTCTTTGCATGGTATAGTACCAATGAGAATTGTGATTTCAACCTCAGGACGAGGACGAGATGAAAACATGGTGATTGCAGAGCTACAGGAGGGATAATTTAAGCACTAGACCTCTCCCAGGTGTAGGCCAGAAGCAGAAACAGAGAAGAGGCTGAGATGAAAACATGGTGATTGCAGAGGGGGATAATTTAAGCACTAGACCTCTCCCAGGTGTAGGCCAGAAGCAGAAACAGAGAAGAGGCTGATAGATGAGGAGAGAGAACACAGAAGTGCTCTCCAGAGAGCTGTCACACGTAAATGACTGCCAGGAATCCTCAGACATGGCAGAGCCCAGGCAACCATTTTGGAGAGGTCCTTTAATAAATACTCTAAACTACCATAATTTCCAAATAATTGCAAGCACCATGTATTTCCTGACCCCACATACATACCTAGTTCATAACTGAGCAAAGCCCAGCAAGTCCCAGAGCCCGTCAGCAGTGGGTCAGTTTCTTGGGTAGACGGGGCTTAAGGGCAGGTACCGTGGCACAGCTGGAGCTCTGCGAGGGGCTGAGGAGACATTTATTTCTCCTGACACTGTAACTTACTGTGTCAGTCACAATGGTATCTGGGTCACGGCTACAAGTTTATGCGGCATCAACAGCAGCAGTGGCTCTGCTGGCAGGCTTCCCTTCGTACCTCCACCGATGGAATACGAGCATCCAGTCCTGGGCACTGGAAAACTTGGGTTACAACATCTTACCCATGCAAAACTTCAGCCCGTGTTCCAGATGAGAGAGGAGAGTTAACAGTGAACAGTAGCAATTAAACAGCACTCTGGCTGTCAGACATCCAGCACAGGGGATTGCGCTGCAGCTGCTGCTCCATCTTTGACAATAAACTTCGCACAATTACTTGGTCCTTCCCCTCCCCCTTAATCTCCTTTACAAGCCAGCTGCGAAGCAGCAGAACAGGCTGCATTTTAACCTTCCCCCTCCCGCAGCCCCACACAGGTTGCGTGGGTGCTGCTGCCTCCTGATGAGCAGCAGAGAGAGCCACCAGGGCTGGAGCGCCGGAGGGATGCGAGGGATGCAGTGCTCCTCTGCCGTTTCCATGGCGCTGCCGAGGCCCGCGGGCTGCAGCCCTGCTGTCTGCTCCTCTGCCAGAGAGAGAGAACAAACCTGCCTTCTCAGGGCTCCTCCACAACCCTCTCAACACACCGTTTCCATCGCCTTTGCCTTTTCTCCACATTTCTACTGTGGTTAATTATGGAACCAACAACATTTTGGGCTTACCCGAGGAGCAGGCACGCAGCAGGCGGCGGTAGGGTCTCCCAGGAAGGCAGGCTGGCAGGCTGCACACACCACCATGACACTTCCTCCCAGGTTTTTTCCCCAACGTTTGTATTTCTTCTCCCATAGGAAAGCACAGGAATTAGCTGCACACAGAATACAAAGAACAAACCATCTGAAAATTAGGCTTCACATTTTGGGATTTTGATTTCATTTAATTAAATTAAATTCAGGGGATTGCTTCAGTCAAAAAAAGAAAAAAAAGCCAAAATATAAAAAACCCTACTGTATGACTTAGAGAAAAGTCCCAGAGTTGCTAATCAGATGATTACAAAAGGAGCCTGTGAAAACAAGCAACAGCCATCAAAAATTCACCTGATGACCTTCACCCTCCCTGCTTCCCCCAAGGAGGAAAGAATTGTAACAAGCAGAGAACATTCTTTCAACTACAAAATGCCCAACACTTGGGAAAGGAAATAAACAGGCATTTGCAAAACTGACCTCCTGCCCTGCTCCCTAGGATGACATTAAAATAGGAATAAAGGCTCAGTGTCCAAATCTAGTTGTGACTAACGCAGGACTCCGAGCCAGAGAGAAGGAATTTAGTTACAAGGAAAATTGGCTGGTCTTTCATCTCAACCTTTCTTCTTTACAAGAAGATGATTTTACCTTAGAAGGGGAAAAAAAAAAAAAAAAAAGACAAAACTTTGTGTCGTTCCCTTTCCTATGACAAGCTGTCACTCCTAGATACGGGAACCGTATCACCATGTTGCTGGAGAGAATAAGTGGGGCACGATTTCTCCTTTCCTTTGATATGAACAAAGATTAAAGTAATAAAGAACTAAGAAGATGAGAGTGAAGGAAAAGCAGAATTTTTCAAACAAGCAGAGCCTATGTTTATTTCAGTATGACATTCCATGAAGCAACAGTGGCATCCAGTGGTATATTTCCATAAGCAAGTTTCACATCCTACTTGCACTAACTTTTGGCTTCCATCAGATATTATTTTTTTTGTTTCAACAGGCTCTCAAGAAACCCTTCCTCTTCTTCCCCCCAACACAGGCTACCAGAACAGCTACCATATACCCCATCATTGGTACCAGTAATGCACAAAGGCAAGATAGCTTGGATTTGTGCCTTCCTCAAAGGCTGTAGCATATCTGCATAGTCAAACATTTAAAGCTGTTACCAAAAAGCTGCAACATTGATACAAACACATTTTTTAAATTATTCTCAAGAAAACAAAGGATATTTTTCTCCTGGTGCCCACACAAGCACAGCAAATATTATTCTGTACAGTTCCCCTCCTCAATCCCCCTCCCCATTTTGTTTCTCTCCAAGGCAATACATTTTTTTCTCATTTAGCGACATTAAGACTATTTTCACTTTATGGTATCTAAGTGGATGCTCTGGGCAAAAATGAGGGGCTTACAATCGTAAGAGTACACTACAAAAGGAAGTCCATTCAATGAATTAAGATATTTTCAGACCAAGATCCCATTTGCAGTTAAGAAAGCACCCTGTGCTCACACAAGCTCAGCACCATCACCACTTGTAATTTAGTTAGAAAAATGGTCTCCTTACCAACACAGAGCTGAGAACCAAAACTTGTCAGTCCTGCTCTCAGGTCAATCAAAACTTCTGGTTTGATTATTACTTTTTAAGGTTAGGTCTAGAGATCTTTTAAGATAACCAGGTCCCTAAAAATTATGTTTCTCACTTAAATTTTCAAAACAGTTAAACTAGAGTATCTGAGCCTTTTTTAATAGGGCCGTTTCTCTATCTACACACTCCACAATGATCTTCAGAAAGCTACTGACTGATCTAACTGGGTTCCCTGAAGGAAAGCATAAGGCTTGTTTCCCCCTAACTCGATAAAACATAAAACCACGCATCTTGTGAAGAAACTGAAGCTTGGCCTGCACCCAGTCTTTGTGCAGTAACTGGGAGTTAACCGATTTTAACTGCTGTGGTTCCATGAGCAGGAGAGTGCCTACACGATCCATCCCAGCAAACACGGACAGAAAAGGGTAATCACTGCCCCACTGAGGAGGAGGGAGACTGGGAAGGAAGCGTTCAACACCCAACTGAACTGCACCAGAGCAAACCAGCAAACTCTACCACAGCCACCTTCTACTCAACCCCATTTAGATCAGTGAAAACTCCGACTAACAAAAGCTGCATTTCAGTTCTGCCAGCACAGCAGAACAGTTCCCTCTTTGGAGTAAACACTGTATTTTATTTATCATGGTACTAAACCATCACAGTTCAAAACACCACCCATTTGTGACACTAACCACGAGGTGACCCGAGGAACAGGTTACTCCCTCATGCTGATGTTAAACGCCAGCCACCTCAGACAGGTCTGTCCCAGTTCAGTGCTGCTCCATTCCAGCTGGGGCTAAATGACTGCAATGCCAGACCTGTCAGGGATTTACTAACTAGTTTCTCTGCTTGAACCGGTCAGTTTCCAAAAAGCATTATTTCTGAGCAAGCAGGCGAAAACTCGCAGATGGAGTCTGCCCCCAAAGCAAGAAAAGTCACTTGCCAACTGCGATACAGAACTCTTTTATAACACATTGTTCTAGAAAGTGATATGCTAACATTAAAAATAGAAGAAAAAGGCATAACAAACAAGACAAGCTGAAGACCCATTGCCTTTTGAAGAAGTGGAAAATCCCACATGACTGAGGGCGAGGGGGGGCAGTTATGCACAGGAGATGAGCCTGAACTACAAAGCGGAGCTGTGATTGAACTTGTACCGTGGTTAGGATAAAGCAATCTTTCAGCAGTAAAGTCATAACACAGAAAAATCTCAGAGTGACATGGGATGATCAATATCATATGGAATGAAACCTCAGAAGAATCCGACATTTTAAGGCAGAGCTGAAAGATTAAGATGAATTTTCTTATTTTCTCTCCCCTGTGCCTCTCGGCTGAGCTAGGAGCTTCCTGAACATCCTTAATACAAAGATTTTCCGATGAATTGCAGACTGTTTTTCCACAACATACTATAAGACTTTGGAAATAAATATAATAAAGCAGGATCTCTGTGGCTCTCAGCCCACTCTGGTTTCACGCAAGTTATCCTGGTTGAACGACAGCAAGTTCCAACTGGAGCAATAGGACACCAAACAAAAGGTATCTATCTCCACTTTCTCCCTCTCTTCCTCTACAGAATTCTTACCCCTATTCTCCTCCCTCCTGTGTGTGATATTACTGTGTGCCCACACGCACAAGAGCATGCTCACAGCATCCAGCCAGCTGTAAGGGGACAGAAACCAACCCAGGGCTCCAGCGTTGGGCTCCTGCAGTTCCATCTCCCCGTCAGTATCAGACCAGTAGCTCCCAGACCAGCAAGGGGGCTGTGCAGCAGACTGTCCTGGTAATTTGGGACGTGGACCTGGAAGGAGTAATACAGAAGACTCAGTAAAGAGCTCCAGCTTCTAAAAAAGTGTTAGAATACGTCATCTAGGTAGTTATGATGATTTTCTTCTAAAAATGTATTTTGATCTTCAAAGGTAGTTAGGCCTGTACCATATTAATTATAGTGTAGACCAAGGGTTTGGGGAGGCTACTTCTTTAGTATCTCAGAAAAAGAGATCACTATTTATTAAGAGTATAATCATCTGGTTTGGACACTACGAGACACAAGGTAAGCTTCTCATCCTGATTCCATCTCTGGCAGTGGCATACATGTTTTCAAACATCACATAATGCATTTTCATGTCAAATCAGCCCATTTATCGTTACTGGATCTCTTGCTCCTGATACCATCTTTCCACCAGATGTCACACTTCCCCTTTATTTCTTGCCTACCCTTTACCTGGTAACTTCAAACCCTATTAATATAACCCTATACACAGATGTATTTACTCCTCTACCAACCACTTCCACAGTCTATCCTGAACTAAATATTAGTCCTTCTACTTGCTTTGCAGTAAAAACACTGCAGTTAAACACCAAAACATACATTACCTGTGTAGCTATGGTCCAGGCCTTGCTTACATAGTAGTGCTTACACTACTGTGTCATAACCAGAAAAAATTGCATTGCTCCATTACAGTCCAAAAACCACACATTTTTATGCATCAACAGGTTATTTAAGATGACAAAAATCCCTTTCCTGATGCTCTGTTTTTAAACAGGGTCATTTCTTAGTGGTTTTATTTTTCAGGCCTGCCAATACTTACTCTAGAGAAAAAAAGAAAAAAATTCCATTCACAGTGGCCAAATGCACAAAGCAGGAACATTATTTTCAAACCCAAGTGCCTAAATCCCAGCACTTAATAAATGCTTTATGATACGATTTAACACATAAAAATGAGTTATTTGAAATCTGTGATATTTTAAGCTTAAGAGCAAAGTTTGGTCCAACTCTGCTACCTTCCGAGATGACCTCTGGTTTGTTTTACTTCAGGATTTTCAAACTGCTGTGTCAGGAGTAACCCATCAGCATCAGCTATCTCTAGAGCCTGCAACCAGCTTTCTCCTGTTCTGATAAATGCAATGCTAATATATTATTCTAGAAAAGTAATCCAGGGAAAGCTGTAATTTTGAACACAGCATTACCTCCACTTCCGAGCGTGCTACCATACAAGACTGCAATGGTTTAGTTTATAAATTTCTACTATTCCTTTCCTGTCCTTTGACAATGACCTATTTTTAGACGCACATCACACTGAGTGGGTATGTCACTTGATAGAATACCATCCTGAAGATTCAAGTCTGTCATAAATAAATATGTAAGACAAACTGGTACATACAAGTTGCCTCTGAGACCTGCTTTCAAGTCCATTCCAGAATGCAGTGAATGAAAATCATTTCAAATGAATGTCTGCTGGTCTCTGCCATGTTTCTTCTCTAAGAATTGCACATGACGACACAGCCGAGCCTTTCCAAACAGACAGCCCTAAGAAGGTACGGAGGGAGGGAGACAGAAAGGAAACCTTCTGCTGACCAGGTGACAACCCCTTCCCGCCTCTTCCCCTCCCTGCCTCCCAGAGGGGAAGGCATCTCTCGGGATGCAGTTGATGCTTCTCCTAGTAATTCTGCAGAAAGGAGAAATTACCACTTAATTTAAAAAAAAAAATATTAAAAAAGAATAAAAATCAGTATCAGTAGCAAGACAACCTGCAAGAAGAAGTATTATTCTGAGGAAACAGCAGTTGCATTTTGGGGATTTTGTTGTTGGGGTTTTTGTTGTTGTTTTTTTTTTTTTTTAATCCACCTAGCAAATATTGCCTAGCAACAATGGGAGAACCCTCCTAACAAAATGAATCATGCAGGTATTGGCTGTTTATTCCCATGAAGGGCTGTGTTTCCACCCTGTCAAATGACATCAAGGCCATGTTGCCAGAGGCGTTGGGAGTTTTGACCTCTAAAAGGCAATTTTCTCACTGTCTGCTCAGAAATGTAACATTTTTCATATTGAAGGCTTTTATATCATATCTTGTAGGTTTCAGATCTATAAATAACATACTAAAAATTTCCAACGCAATAAAGCCTGAGCTATTATCTTTTGCTATTAACACTAAACATTAAATATCACAAAGTTAGCACTCCATTAGCATAACTATCAGGCACCACAAAACCCCCCATTAAATTGCATGACCAAGTTTACCGTAGATGAAGAGAGGCCAGAACTTGGTTCATACAAGTTCTGAATATGAGAAGGAAAATATCCACTAGATCACCAGGTATCCATGTGAGATTGGCTTTGGTCTTCCTTGCTTAAGTGATTCCTCCCTTGACTTCTTAACGGAGCTATTCCAGGGAAGAGTTTTAAGTTACAGGATGGACATTGGTTCATAACAGCATGTGAGGAGAAGACCTAAGAACTGTTATTTGCATAGAAGGTAGCAAGCGTGCTATAATTCTCACCAATAAATTGTCACTTATAGTTCTTCCCCCCCACCAATTAATTCATATTAAAAGCTTCCTGTGTTTTAATTGCAGCTTTGAGCAGAGCTGCCAGTGAGCTTTCGTTCTAAAATTACTGCTTCTCCAGTTGCTCTGCAAAGGATGAAATACTCTTATATGCAGCTTGTGACAACTCAATTTATCCAATAAACATAGTTAACTGCAGCCCTGGACACGCTCTTGAACCAATACTATGTTTTTCAAGTAAGGAGATAATGAGGAGCCCTAGAACACTTCAAGCACTGCTCTGCTAACTGCACTGTTAAATAGCATCCGGGCTTTTGTTGTTTGCTCGCTTCTGCCCATGTTAAAAAGAGTCATCAAATCTGTAAGAGGAACAGCATTTGCAAGCCATGCAGAGGCAAGCAGCTGTCCTTAAAACATCAGCATCTTCACAATATTATTCTATCCTGATACCGTCAGCTTTTTTCACAAAATTATTCTATGCAGCATACAGGGACCGAGGAGCTAGGTATCAAGACAACTACTTCTGCTGCTCTCCTCAGACAGACTGAATTTTTTTAAGCTGTATGTAGAAGCAGACTGCCAAGAAATCCAGTTCCTAAGACTACAAATCAACTACCACAATCAATCTTCATAAGAGGCATTTGTGAAATGAGATAGAAGCGCTCTTAGTGGTTTTCTTTTAAACAATCAGTAACTGTTCTCAAAATAATAGAAAGTAATCTTGCACGATTAAGTGATCCTCTTCCTTAAAACTGCTCAAGAAAGATCATGCTTTGCTTCCAAACATCAACTGCAGATTGGCAAGCTTTCCCAGATATCTGTACTTGGAACAGATATTTTTGGCTATGTTCTTCAACAAAGAGAATTTTTTTTTTCATATTTATAGAAGAAAAGTACAAAAACTCATGATAAAGTACCGTTTGAAATATTTTTTGATAAAAGCAAAATATTAAAGCATTCATTGTCCTATTTAAGAAGTTTATGCCAACATTTTCTTAGAACTGACTCAATTTCCTATACTGCTGTTTTCTATCCTAGAAATACAATATTTCTCTTCATCAAACAGAATTTTACTTACTACTCTGCTAATTTGTATAGGCCACAAATAAACAGTAACATAATTTCAGGATACAAACACTAGAATCAAGCATCTATTTCTGGGAAGCCAAGTGTCAGCAGTGTTGGCACAGTATTCCTTGAAGGGAAAAAAAAAAAAAGCCCGAGAGTTGAGAAAAGCTTGCCACGCTTTGCAATGCAGCGTGAAACTCCAGAGCTTACAGATATCGAGATGGCTAGATTTATTCAGTCCCAAGTCATACGGAATCCAACTCCTGTATTATTTCCTTTCAATTTAGCTTTTGGGATGAGGCCTCCTCCCTTATTATCAATCTCAAAAACTAATTAACTCCAAAATATACAAATATGTGCATTTATATGTTTATTTTAAAAAAAATAAGGCTTTTTAAATCAAGTTATTTGCTTGAACCACACTACTGCAAACAAGTAAGGCACATTCTCACACCACAAATATGTATTTAAGTGCCCTGCTGATACTGAGCTTATACAAAATATGTAGCCATATAGCTAAAGAAAACATATATTAGACACTTCCATGTATAACTGAAATTAGCCCCCCTCCCAAAAATACGGTACTTACTATAAAATGAAATCAGAAGCTAATTTGTATTATCATCATTACCTTGGGTTGGAACTAGAGGATCTCCAAGGTCCCTTCCAACCTCCACCAGTCTATGAGTCTCATTCTGCCAACACTTACCCCAGCACATGGCCATACCCAGACCTCAAACCCACTCCACGCTGGGGCCCTACAACTGCTCCCCAAGAGCCAGGCCTGTGGCGGGGCCCCGAGTGCTGCTCCCCGGGGACCCCCAGGGCAGGGACCCCCCTGTCCTCCCCCCCGCAGCCAGCTCCATGGGCACAATCCGATGGGGAATGACTGAAACCAGCAGAGATGGAGCTCCACAGGAGGTTCCTCAAACTACCTAACTGCCTCAATGCGGCGTGTCTCTTCGGTGGCACAGCCACAACAGCAGAGTTTATTTAAGCGCAACACAGGACCTAGGCAGATTTGTAAGTAATTTTTAATTAACTGAACCCTAAAATATACCTTTGTTGCCGCAATACTCAGGAGAGCCCCGTAACGCAGCTCAGGCTACCACACGGCGTTAATTAGGAGCCCCACCACCTCCTACCTCTGGGAGGGCCGCGCTCTCCGGGAGCTCCCCGGACGCCTCCTCCCGCTCGGGCCTGCGGGCGGCTGGGCCCGGGGTGCGGGGCTGGGCCCTCCTGCCCTCACGGAGCCTCCCCTCACACGGCGCGGCAGCAGCGAGCCGCGGGGAGAGCCCCTCCGCCGCCCGCCGGGCCC
>NW_015090842.1:817987-826603 GCF_001431845.1 Calidris pugnax
CCGCCGCCCGCCGGGCCCTCCGTGCCGCCAGCCCCCCCCCCCCGCAGGGTCCCCCGCCGTGCCGAGCCCCGCTCCCCACCGCGCCAGGCCCTGGGCCCCGCAGGGATCCCCCCTCACAGCAGCGGGCCCCGCTGCCCGGGCCCGGCCCCTCAGGGCCCTGGGGCGCCGCTCGCCTGCCAGCGCCCCCCCTCCCCTCGGGAGCAGCCGCCGGTTTCCACGGCAACGGCGGGTGGCGGGAAGGCCGTGTGGAGGGCTGCGGCGGGAGCGCGGCGGGACGCGGCAGGCCGCGGGCGCCTTCACCGCCTTCTCCCGGCCCCCGAGCGCGGACCCCTCGCCCGGCCCGGCCCCACGGTTGCCCCGGGGCCAGCTCGATCGAACAGGCCGGCCGGTACGGGGGCGGGCGGCCCTTCGGTCGTCTCCTGCCTGTCCTGCACAAAATCCCGGCTCCTGCTATGCCAAGGGGGAGCCGCAGCTCTCGCCCTGCATTATTCATGCTCTCAGCGCTGGAAGTGGGGAGGAAAAAAAAAAAAAAAAACCAACCCTGAAATATATATATATTCATTTAAAACTATTTTTTCAGATGGCTTCAACATTCAAATTAATTAAGATTAATTAAAAATTAAATAAAAAATAAAAAGCTCCGAAAGTGATTTTTATTTCACTTACATCTTTAATGTAGCAGTAACTCCAGTGGGGTTGGTATTTTTAGTTTCATGTGGCATAACGCGAGGGAGCGGAACTCACTGTGCCACCGGAGCAGAGCTGCCGAGCGGGAGAACAATGCGGCCGCGGGTCCTCATTTGGGGAAAAGAAGGACAAAGTGGGACAAAGGAGAAACACTGCAGCCAAGAGCAGCCCCCAGTCCTCCCCCAAAAATATATTCATTTAAAACTATTTTTTCAGATGGCTTCAACATTCAAATTAATTAAGATTAATTAAAAATTAAATAAAAAATAAAAAGCTCCGAAAGTGATTTTTATTTCACTTACATCTTTAATGTAGCAGTAACTCCAGTGGGGTTGGTATTTTTAGTTTCATGTGGCATAACGCGAGGGAGCGGAACTCACTGTGCCACCGGAGCAGAGCTGCCGAGCGGGAGAACAATGCGGCCGCGGGTCCTCATTTGGGGAAAAGAAGGACAAAGTGGGACAAAGGAGAAACACTGCAGCCAAGAGCAGCCCCCAGTCCTCCCCCAAAACCAGACTGACATCCCACCAGTTCCACCAAATGGAGAGAGAAGGAGAAGGGTTTCCCTGCCTCTTCCATCACTGGGCCCAGGGCAGCCACCATGGCCATCTCTCCTGCCCTCCGTGACAGAAGAACCTTTACTCCTCTTGGAAAAACTGACCTTTTTACAGTCAAAACATGTCCCCTCCTCTGCCTCCCGGGAATATGAATGCAGATGCTTGTGAAAAGCAAGTAAGTATCTGGGCCACCTGGGGAAAAACTCTGCATTTGCATTTCAGGTCTGTGACTGAGGAGTGAAACTCTGAAAAGCTGCAAATGCAGAAGCAATATGGGATCCTTGCACCAATCCAAGTGTAATTCTTACTCACATCCCTTACCGGTTAATGGTCTCACCACAGCAGATGATGTGACTTGTGTAAGCAACCACCTGGTGAGCGCTGGTGTCCAGATGAGAAATGGGTTCCCAGTGTGTTTGGGCCATAAAAGTGTTTCTGCTCCAAAAATTCCCAGTATCATCTGAAATGAGATGCAAGAATTGAACAGAAAAGCAGCAAAAGAAAAGGACCAGAAGGTCACAGTGATGTGGATGGAATTACCAGGGCCTTGGATACCTTTATGGTCCTGTTGACTGAAGATCATTTCCACCTGTTCAGCTAATTTACCCTTTAACTATTAAATCACTGGTTCCTCAGAGGAAAAAGTCACCACCCAGCAGGTCCCTTGGTTAGGTCAGAACTCAAGAATATTTTGTGAGGAACAGGAGGTGGTCTAGAAGATGAACTCCAAGATGTGGTTCTACAAGGAGAGCCACTTCTGAGCAGGCAGGGCTGATCTCCTGTGTTACAGGTAACCCAGTGCCTTCGGAAATACAGGGTTAATATGAAAGTGGTTCATGCCAGGACTTTTGCAACACCTTTATTCAACAAAATATCACATCTGAGAATTTACCTGCACTTTTTTTCTAAGAGGATATCTTGACAATGGAAAGCTTAACTGAATAACGTTCACAAAAATATTAAACATGGTCCTTTGCATAAAGGAGAATGAGTATAATGTTCCAAAAATGGACAAAAACATAACCATGTAATTGCTGTTACAAACCATTTGAAGAAGGACACTATGCTGGGTCCAGTACCATCAATGATTTCAAACTGTACTGAATTCATACATTTATAGATTCCTTCTACAAGTTCTGCATCTCAAAGGCTAATTGCAAACTAAAAGCTGGATATAAAAATACAAATTTGAGTTCCTTTAATAACATCTCAAACTGAAGACTGACTACAAGATGGCAAAACCTGTGGCATTGTAATAAAGTGCTTGAACTAAAGGTTAAACAGGGGTTTAACAATGACTTTGGTTATTCTCTCCTCTGTGCACTGTTCAATATGTACTTCATGATGAGAAATACACCTCTTCTTTAAGGACTTTATTCCAACAAGAAAAAAAGCATCCCATTCGTCTCTTTCTGAGAAGAAACCCATGAGAGAAACATGGAGTAATCCATTGCTTAAGAAGTTAAGAGCACAAATCCATGAAAAATGATGCTGCAGCACACGCACCCTCAAAAATGCAGGCTAGAACAGCTAAGTATAATTTCTACTACTTGGCGATGCTGATTCTATATCAGACGTTTGAGGATACTTGCTTTGTTAACTCCACACACTTGCAAGGCATCTGAGGTGATACCATGGACATCCTAATTTTTACAGAGTCAGGATTCTGAAATTTTACTCGCACAGAATATCGGTCTCTGCTTTTTCAACCAAACATGCTGTTTAAGTAAAGACGGATACCCCTCCTGTGTCTGCCAGAAAGGATGCCAGGCAGGGGAAATGAGAAGCTCTGAATATCTGTGTATCTGAAATCAGTGAAGCAGAGGAGGAGAGGCCATCGGGGAGGCGGCTAAGGTCTCCGATTCTCAGGCCCCATGTAAATTAGAGCCCAGCTGGCAGCGGTACTCGGGAGACCATACGCTAGCCGAGGATGGCTGGAGCACAGCATGTTTCAGCCATATGGCTGACATACTGCCTCCTTTCCAAGGGTCTCCGGCGTCGCGGGGCTTGGGCAAGCTCTCTCTCAGCTGGCTGGGTCCAGAGCTCTCCTCCCTTTGTGCTCAGACAATGGCAGGGCGGCCACAGCTCGGCTCTCCTCGCCGGCCGCCGGCGAGAGCAGGGCTGCTCTGCGTCACCCAGGTGGTAGGAGCACGTTCCCACCACGGCGTGTGGTGGAAAGGCTCCAGCTGAGCTCGCCGGCCTCACAGGTGGGCAGGGGCAACCACCGGGGGGGTAGGGGGCAGAAATCCCCGACCACAACGTGGTTATTGCTCCCCGTTCATACTATTAGCGGTAATGAGCTCAGTTCTGTGGTTGTGTCTCAATCTGCGAGTCAGCTGCAGTCCCCCAAACTCCAGTTCAGTATTCATTGTGTCCAACACATGAACATCACGACCCCAAATTAATTTTTTTTGTTTCTGCCTCCCAGTTGTGGGGTTTTTTTTCTATTATTTAGATATTTTGCAACATAGAAGTGTGCTTAATTTCATCTTCACGTGCCATCAAATTCAGGTTCTGTTTTAGCAGCCAAGAATTCATTCCCTTGCCTCCCAGGAGAATTTCTCTGTCTACCCTGCCTGCTCTCTGGGGGTCACAACAGCTTGTGCCATCTTTCATTTAGAGCCAATCTGAAGCTGGAGCGGTTGAGAATATTCCCTTCCCTCCCACTGACATTAGACGCTCCCTGGTCTTTCTTTGGCTACCGTGTCCCTTTCTGGAATCACAGAGGACCTCCATATCTGGACGAATTTGCTCCCTTTTCTTCCATTTTCATGTCATTGTCCTGAAGCTTTATTGAGCTGCTGCTCTTGCAGGTTCTGTCCCAGCCGTGCATGATCCAGACCCTTCAGTCTGTTATTTGCCAAAGAAAAAGCACGCTGAAACGCTGCTACGTAAACAAGATTCACCTAGGATTCTCCATGTGCCTGTGCCCAAAGATCCTAAACACTGTAAATTATTTGATACAAAAGGGCCATTATGGCTCTTTTCTTCGCTCTCTGTATTCTGTTAAGTGATATTTTTGCAGTTTAACATATTCCAGACCTTTGCTGGCAGAAGAAATGCATATAACCTCCCTTAGAAGTGTATTCAGTTGGGAGCTGCCTGGCTGCACAGGATTTTACACATCGTTCAGCTAAGTCAGCGATCCATATGCAAAAATCAAGCTCTCAGGGACACCATGTGGATTTGTGACATTCTTCAGAGTACTTTGTATCTCTAATAAACCAATGAATGGATTACATTCAGCCATAAAAATGCTTTTTCCTCTCTGTGACATATATAACATGGATAAGCTTGATTTAATAAGTAGCTAAAAACTAATGCCATGCACATTGCTTAGGTTAAAAATATTCCTTAGTATTGTAACTGCTTAAGAAGAGGAGTGGGAGCACACAACAAAACGTCCATGTATAAAGCTGCGAAACACCGTGCTGAACGCTAACATGGGACATCTTGATTAAGTAAATTTCATTTTGGAAACTATTTTTGGCTGAATGCAGTTGGGAGCAGAAGAGACGGGTAGACCTTTCCTGTACTGTATTTCCTGACAAGCTATTTCTCTTGGCATTCCAGCGTAGATTATTTCTTTGTATCACGCTGTTGTCATGAGTTAGGCGCTGGATAATGGATAGTTTTAAAAACAGTCCATCTGTATTTAGTCAATAAAGTAATGGTTTGTAAACTCACTCAGCAGCAAGCTGTTTCTTGAAAAGAATAGAAGAGCATTCAAGGGAAAAGAGTGACAAGACTTGGTGATTTCCTAATGATCAGATTTCGTTCTTTGCATGGTCACGCTTACTGCTCCCAGGAAACCCCTTATCTGCCTACAAATGACAAACAATTATTTGACTTAATTAGCAAATCCTGGGTCAAGTTCCTGTTCCACAATGATTGGCACTGCAACCGGCGCGAAAACTTGCTTCAGCTGGGAGATGTCCTTAATTCTTCCTTTTTATTATTCCGAATATGTAAACTGGCTGGAGCAAGCGTTGGGATTTCAAGGCGCTTAATATTTTCAGGTTTCTCACAAGAACAAACCTTTCTGGCAAGGCGTTTGTAACATCAGCCTTCCACACCTCCTGCTGCCATCTCCTCGGTGACGAGGCAGCGGTGCCAGTCCCAGTGTCCCGGGCTGCCAGCTCTGCATCCAGAGCTGCTTCTCCCCGGGTCTCCACGTGCAGCCACAGCCAGGAAACCTCACCGAAGGCAAGGAAGTCCCGAAGGCTTTGCTGCCCGAAGGTGCACCCAAGTCCAACACCTACTTTTGAAGCATCAATATCTTACACAAATCTTCTCTCCCCGAATAAAAGTCCACCTAGGCTACAGTGGTGTCTTAACTGGGACTGGGAAGAGCATTAATCGACATGTACACATGGCTTCCTTTGTTGTACCCCTAATTCTCATTTATCTGCTTTAAACAGTTCATGAAATTATCCATTTACCTTCTTATTTCTGCTGCATCTTGAAACGCCCCGTAGAGCACGGTGTGTGTGGCAGAGGAGGGTCAGGCAGGCCGTGGATTTTCTCCTGCACTTTTGTAGGCAGTGGGAATATCGGTCTCATCACGAGGAAGCCAGGGTCGAGCTGCAGGTTGAGGTATGTGGCATCAGAGGGCCTGAGTCAGGCTCACACCTCGAGATAAGACACAGAGTAGAAGGAAAAGAGCGAGGACTCAGACAGGAGCAGGCCTGCTGGCAGTAACTCCTACAGGCCTTCAGGAACGACACCACCTGGAAGCTGTTACTCTAATTCAGGTGGCTCCGTGTAGGAAAGGTCAACGGTATTTTTCAATGCTTTCACACAGTCAACAAATTTCAAATCTGATCATTTCAAAATATATTTGGAACATCTTTTTGATAGGAAATTTCTATTCCTTCAAATCTGCACCTTGTCACAATTTAGTCATTTGCTGTCCTGTCAAATGCACACAATTTGTTATTTTTTGAAAACACACCAAAAAAAATGGAGAAAAATGAGATGGGGTTCTTTATGGGCATCTCTTTAAGACACTGTCTTAAGAGTGTCAAGAATTTTTTTACCTGATTGATTATTGAAAAAAAAATGGAAGTGAACTGTGGAATAATTAGATGAAAAAACCAGGTTCCGGAAAGGTTCTGTCTAATTCCATTTCTAAGCACCCACACAGAATACAAAGAACTGCTGGTAAGAAAAAATCCCAAGTATTTATTTTGAAGTATTTAGTATTTTAATAAACACATGCTGGGCATTTGGCCAAGAACTTTTAAAACACCTATGATAAGTTATAACTTATCACTTTTAATTACAATATCACACAACTGAACTCAGGAATCTTCTGTTATAAATTTTGTATCGCTTTATAGGGAGGATATTAGCGTTGTTCAGAAAATAAGTTATGTTCAGTTCTAACAGTATTTCTCCTTTTTTGTTCAGTGCATACTATTTAGTATTTTCATTTGTACACTTCTTAATACTTGAGCTTTAAGTGGAACTCTGAAAAACAACATTAGGATTCAGAATACAGTGGAAGATTTTATTTTCAGGGTCACAAGTAGCATAGCGAGATTTCTCTCTTAAACAATGACACTTAGTATCTCTGTAGTTCTATGAATACTTTTGAAGTGTCATATTAAAACCAATCTCTTGGCCTTCAGGCAAAGAGAAGCAATTAGTCTTGGAGTTGTGAATAAATAAAAATCCATTTATATACCCGTCCTTGACACGTACCTTGCAAATCTTAGAAACTTCATCTAGTGGGAAAAGAACTGTTAAATCACGAACACCACTATTAATCATATTGCAGCGTTGCTTCCTAAAACTGTTTAGTTTGTATCAATCTTTTAAGTATTAATTCATATGTATATATTCATACATATTGAAACACAACAAGAGGAAGGCATTCCCAGACTGGAGTGAGAAGAAAGGAAGGCGTGAGTGTGCACGGAGCTGTAACACTTATCTTTATTTCCCTCAACATAGAAACAGGCAGGGAAAGAAGCTCAAAGCTCCCGAGTACATTGTCCTTTCCTCAGACACCGCACCAGCCATCCCGCACCAGTTGCGTGCCAGGCGTGTGCCTTCCTCATCACAGTGCTGCTGGGTCTTTGCTTTCATCTGCAAACACACAAACACACAAACACACACACACAGATCTTTATTAGCCCATTGCCATGCGGCTCAATTAATGGTACCTGTCGCAGAAGTGCTGGGATGAGTCAGAAAACAACTTCAGCTTTCCGTTCAGTGCAATATTTTGAGATGGTCTCTCTCCTCCTCACTGTGCCCTAGTGCAGAACCAGCCTTTTTTTCTTTTTTTTTCTTTTTTTTTCTTTACTGTGCCCTAGTGCAGAACCAGCCCTTTTTTTTTTTTTTTTTTTTTTTTTGATACTCTGATTGCTGCTGTTGGAGATTCTCATAGCTATTTTTAAATTTTTTTTCCGTTTAGCAGTTAGTAAATTCGGATACTCTGATTGCTGCTGTTGGGGATTCTTAGCTATTTTTTTTTTTTCCGTTTAGCAGTTAGTAAATTCGCAGAGGAAGTAAAAATGATGATGCCAAGTCATTCCCAACTAGCCCGCCTGCAGCCCTGCGGAAAAACCGGGTGAAATCCGGGCTGCGGGAGGGGTCGGCGGGTCCCCCCCCGCACCGCCCGGTGCTCAGAGTGCGGGGAGAGGGGCCGGCGGGGTCAGCCCTGTCCCGCACCGGGCTGCGGCGCTCTGCGGGGACACGCTGCCCCCCCAGGTTATTTTGGGATAAAATCCACCCCCCTGCGCTACGCTCAGGAAGGCAGAGAGCCAGTCCCGGCCCGCAGGTCGGGGGGGGGGACGGTGACCCCCGCGCAGGATCGCACCTGGGCCGGTGGGATGGTCAAGGAAAACAAATTTTCGTCTGTTCTGGATGCAAATCTCTCCGCTGACCTAGTTCTCATTCTCCTTTTCATTTCAGAAGCTCAGCTAAAAATCCATAAATTAAGGAAATTAACTGATGGAGCCTCCGGCATCTTTGTAAGCTATTTAAATCTTTAAATTTACAACATCTTCTGCATATATCAAGTAATTGAACTAACTGCAGGGATGTAACTTTAATGAGAAAATTTCCCTCTTCTCCTGTAGTTTGTACTCTAAAAAAAAAAAAAAAAGCTACCCTTAGGAGAAAAGTTTCTGTTTATTCCTGCCACGGAAGAGAACTTTAAAAAAAAATAAATACCCACCCCTCAATTTTAGGGGGTCCTGCCTGCCGGGCGGCTCTGCGCGGAGGGGAGCGCGGGCGCGGAGGCCAAGGGAGGGCCGTCCCCGTCCCCCCGCCCCCGCTGCGCGCCGGCGGCCTGACCCTTCGGCAGCGCGCAGCCGTGCGCAGCTCCCTGCGCGCCCGCGCTCGGCGGCTAGTGGGCGCT